>NW_020539473.1:0-40537 GCF_003426905.1 Ctenocephalides felis
ATCGAAAATAAAATTTATGCATTTCTCGACGTTTTGAGGGTTTCTAAACATTATAACAAACTTCAGAAAAAATGGATGTGTCTGTCTGTGTTGTTTCGTATGTCCGCATTTTTTCGTACACGTTTTCGGGCTCACGGATCAAACGATTTGAATGATTCAAAAACATGCAATTCCTATTGATAGGAGATGTTCTGATTAGTTTTTGGAAAGGTAGATCCAGCCGTTACGGAGATACAGAGCAAAGAGTGCAGAAAGTACAAATCGAGGTTTTAAAAGAACGGAGTATCCGATTTGAATGATCTAAAAAACATTCAACTTGTAATGATTGAAAAGAGGTGATTAGTTTTTAGCAAAGGCAGGTCCAGGCATTGAGAGAACTAAGCATCCGATTTGAATTATTTAAAAAACTTTCTGTTTGTTTCAATAAAATATTTGATTTTGGAGCAAAAAATTGTTTTTTAATTTTTATTTTGAACATTAAACAATGTTGCAATATTTATAAAAATCAATTTGAAAACATTTAATATTTCTCGATCATTTCGTTACGGTACGGAAAGTTCCAGCAATTTGCCTTAAGCATGATGCCATACATCACCAGATTTTATAGTTTACACCTTTGCCGAGGAAAGGGTTTAGTTGGTCTTTTTTACCCCTCCCACATCTAAACACTTTTAGAAGTTATATGAAAACATCTGTTGAATCTAATTTGAAAATAATACTATATCTTATAAAACGACTACTTAAAATTACATTAAGGTCTCGGACACTAACAACAATCCTCAAAAATAAAAAAGATAACAACAGACGTTTGTTATAGATTTTCAAATATGGCCGTTTATCTCCTGATAGTAAAGATATTTGGTTACACCTCACTTATCCTCTACTTTCAAATAGTGTTTAAAAAAATCTAATTTTACTTGTTTTTGAAATACTCATTGTGGTCCGCGGACCTTCAAACCCCGCTCTACCCTTGATTAAATTCGTACTTCTACTTCAATTCGTCCATGATAATAGCTAACATTAACTAATCATATGGAAGACAGACTGTTAATTACCAGTGAGTTAATTAGTGATACATTAGTGTGGTAATTATCAATAGCATCAGGAGAATGTCAAGTGTTTCATATATGCAAGAAGTGCTTCGAGATCATACAATATAATAGCTAATAAAGAGCTTAGATGTGATGTCAAATATTTCAACCATGCAGATTATTCTGCCGAAATCGAATATTACATTAATACGCTAGAATGGGAATGTGATGTGAAAGTAATAACCCATGATCAAAATTGGTATTCAAAATATTTAGTTGAAATCATTCGTTGCAATGCAGCATTAAATTTGATAATATGAGTAAAAATACACTTTAGAAATTGTCATACACTTAGAACTACTTAGAATTATTTGAACTGGTTTACAAATAATGAGTCTAAATGTAATAGAAATTAATATGTTGCATTTATATATCAGAATTTATAGGAAAAAATTGTAAAATAGAGCAAAAATTTTAAAATTTACTAGCTATTAGGTATTAACATCGCAAATTAACACTTTGCCAATCTAACCAAAATTAGTAAATTTCTAACAAAATTTACGATAGGCAAGAACGACAATATATTTTAGTTTGAAAATAAACTATCAAGTAAAGGCGATATAATTGCTATAAAGTCACGATGCTAAGAAAAAACTTTGTTTAATTATTATAAATTTCTAACTTATTCGAAATTAGTGCCCAAGACGTTTGTGACAGGCATAAAAATAGGTTAATAAACTATTTTTTTTTACTTTTTTCATTAGATCTCCAAAACCGCTAGACCTGCCTTTATTAAAATTTGATCAATTCTTCATATTGTCAATACAAGTAAAACGTTTTTGAATTATTAAAATCGGACGTTCCGTTCTCATAAAAACTGAGTTACCATTTTTGGCACTTTTTGCCCCATATCTTCGGAACTGCTAGACCTGCCTTCACCAAAAACTAATCAGCACGTCTCCTTATCAATACGAATCGAATGTTTTTTGAATTATTCAAATCGGTTGATCCGTGTTCCCGAAATCGTCGACGAAAATTTGTATCCGAACATACATACACACACACACATACATCCATTTTTTCTAAGGTATGCCAAAATATTTAGAAATCTTTGAAACGTAAAGATATATAAAAATTTTCATTTTCGATTTTTTTGCGATTACTATAACTTGCCCTACGGGAAGTTAAAAATTACTAAAGCTGTGGATGTTATTGAAATTCTATGATAAAAACTTTAAAATGGCTAAAATAAGTTAGTCGAGTATTTATACATGGAAAGTAATAACTTTCCAAAAGGCAAAATGCCACTTACATATTGTTTAAATAAAAGTTGATGTGGACGAAATAGAAATAGCGTAAATTAGTCATTAATAAATGTAAATGAATAAATTTAGTGCAAAAGGTATTAATTATTAAATTTCTGTGCATCTAAATAAAGGAAAAGACATAATTTTCTTATATATATATATATAAGATTTATATATATTTATATATACTTTATATATATTTATATACTTATATATATATATATACTATATTTGTATGTATACCGCAAATTATGTATTCTGTAACATGTATTGTTGATGTACGACGATATAACGCAGGATTCATGGCACTAATTGTTCCACATTTTGACATACGAGTACCGTCAAATGGCTGAATGTAATTTAGGAATCCGCAGGGTTTACTCTGCTAAAATATGCCTTTATAATTGATCATTTTAGCCAGATCATTGACAATTCCAGAATGCGTTAGCCAATTCTTTTAAATTAAGGTTAAATGCAGTGCAACCCTTAGATATATAATCATTTTAAATTTATTCATGTTAAAACTCATTTGAGCATATTGTTTATATGTTTTATAAATATAAATTAACAATTAGTAACAGCTATATTATTAACTACAAGATATAGTAGTGCCATTGTAAAAATATTGTTAGGTATACAAAAAAATCCAAGTGGATTTTCTTGAATTTTTGCATCATATTAAATAATATATGATTTCTATTAAATTGATTATAATAATAATATAAATAAGAATATATAAAAAAAATTACAAAACTATTTATGGAATTATATTAAATCTGCAGATACAGATAGAACATAAGTCCGCAGGTATTTATTTATTTATTTATTTATTCATAAGCAAGCCGTAATCAATAATAATAGATATTATTTCAGGCTCTTGTCAAGCTATTAGTTACTATATTAACATATTTTATACATTAAGAGTGAATTTAATTAAACTCATATAATGGCCAGAATATAACCGTTTATTGACTTTACTGTTTTTAAATGTTTAAATTATTTTGTATCACGTCGAATTTTCTTCAGGTTTTTATTTATATTAAAATTGTTGGAATTTTTTCATAATCAATGCACATTTGTGTACATAATTTAATTTTATATTAAAATATTTGTAGCACTATATTAGTAATCACAATTTAATTTTATACAAATATCACAAAAATAGAAAAAAATTAACGTTTATTTTTGTATACTTATGTATTGTTTAGGAACATTTAAAATGAGATAGGACACAGTACTTCTTTTATACTGTCTTTCCATTTCTGTTATGTATTAAGGACCACCACCATATGACCACCATTATTTAAAAACAAGCGTGGATTTTTTGACGATACTATGTTAAAAATGAAGGAAAAATATGTTTTCAGTCATCGCCTTATATTGGGCAATGATTACTGTATCGGTAGTTCCAGTTATTTGCCTTAAGGCACAATGCCATGCACCACTAATTTTGCTGTTGGTCTTTTTGTTTTTAAGCACGGTTATTTAGTTCATTCTTATTGCATTCATCATTGCAAAAAAATTAAAGAAAACATTTGCGATATGTATGAGAAAAACAACAAGTTAAGCTAATTTAATAACAGAATTTTAACCTTTTAACATATAATTAAAAATAGGACAATATGACCACGATATTTAGTATGTCGATAACTGAATCAAATGTATAGAAATTCATCATTTAATTGTTGTATTAGAATTATTGTTAGATTCAACAGTTTTTTTTATATAACCTCTAGAATAGCTTTATGCGGTTGGGTTAAAAGTCTTTACTAAATCTTTACACTGGCGTAAACAAAAAGAAAATAGTAAATATACATGTAAATTTAGTTAGAAAATCAATTTTACAAGAAATAAATTAAATTGATAGCCACTCCAATCCCAATGATGTATTTTTTTGATGAAGTTCCATATGAAAATTGTAACTAGCGCGATCTTTTATTCCATCAAACCTCTTTAAAATTAAAATTAAAAATAAAATGGTAAATTTTTTTGTCTCGTGTTTGTCTAAAGCCTAAAATAGACCAAGTTTTGAAAAAAATGCAAAAAACATGTTTCTACAATAAAATAGCTAAGTGTTTAAAAAAAAACATAGTAAGATAGTTGGACCTTTGCCCTATTCTATACATAAATTGAATAAATATTGTTTCATAAAAACTGATCAAGTAAATTTCAAGTTTTTAACTTCCCGTAGGGCAAGTTATAGTAATCGCAAAAAAATCGAAAATGAAAATTTTTATATACCTTTACGTTTCAGAGGTTTCTAAAATGACATTTTGGCATAACTTAAAAAAATGGATGTATGTGTGTGTGTATGTGTGTGTATGTGCGTGCATGTGTGTGTGGGAAGACGGATAAAGCGATTTGAATAATTCAAAAAGCATTCGATTCGTGTTGATAAGGAGACGTGCTAATTAGTTTTTGGTAAAGGCAGGTCGAGTCGTTCCAAAGATATGGGGCAAAAAGTACCAAAAACGGTAACTCAGTTTTTGAAAGAACGGAGCGTCCGATTTGAATAATTCGAAAGACATTTTACTTGTATTGACAAGATGAAAAATTGGTCAAATTTTCATAAAGGCAGGTCTAGCGGTTTCGGAGATCTACCAAAAAAGCAAAAAAAATGCCTTTTGGCGGTCAAAAATGAACATTAGACATATGCACATCAAATTATTAGATATTTTACAGAGGTTTTAACAATAAGTAAAAATTTTGTTTACATTCCTATGGGTTCCGTACCAATGTTTACGCGTTAGACGCGCTTCGATATTTCGTCTTTATGCAATTAAAGAGGTACGATTGCTTTGAAAAAAAGTTCAGAATTTCCAAAATATTTTAAAATAAATGATTTAAGATAGAATGATTTAATATGGTTTAAAATTTAATTAAAAGTTTCAAATCATTGATCAACTTTTATTGATTATTTTTAATTACTCGAATTTTGAATTGCGGTACGGGAAGTTCCAGCAATTTGCCTTAAGACAGAATTTCACTTACAACTAGTTCTAATTATAATATCAAAATTATTTTTTGTTTCAAAAAAGTTATTTCTTCACACATAGTTGCCCAGTAAAACTGTTTGCAAATTAAAATTACACGAGGATCTTCCTGTAAACAAATGAACCGCAATAAAATGTAATCGATTTGAAAAAAAAACCTAACAGTTCGTAAATAGGGTCAAATACAAAATATGAAAGCGCAAGAGATATTAAATACATGAACTTCCCGAAGAAGAAGTTCATGTTTTCGTTAAGAAATACGATTTGCCAATTTTATGTTTCATCGACGTTTTAAGCCATTCTGAATTAAATAGCAATGGAGTAGCTGGTCTTAATCAACATATTAAAATATTATAGTTTTACGGCAACTAGTTCAATTAAAAAAATTGTATTGAATTTGGACAATTATTAAGCACGTGCTCAATTTTCAATATTCTGTAGTAAATGCACTTGGAATATTTATTATTGACCCAGTCAATTATTTACACTTATCCGAAAGTTCATGTAACTTGCCTTAAGGCAATATACAACTCACGACGAGTTTTATTAGGAAATCGATGATGTATCATACGTTCCGCATTATTACGATACAATTTCCTACAAATCTGATTTTTTCTACAAAATACAATAGACTTCTGCTGGTCTTAATAAATGTACTGATTTATTATAGTTTTACGGAAACTCGTTCAAATTTTAATAAATGTATTGAATTTTGACGATTTATTAGGCAAGTAAATCCATTTTGAGTATTTATTATTGACCAAGTCAATTATTTACACTTGTCCGGAAGTTCATGTAACTTGCCTTAAGGCAACATACAACTCACAACGAGTTTTATTAGGAAATAGATGATGTATCATACGTTTCGCATTATTACGATACATTTTCCTACAAATCTGATTTTTTCTACAAAATACAATAGACTTCTGCTGGTCTTAATAAATGCACGAATTTATTATAGTTTTACGGAAACTCGTTCAAATTTTAATAAATGTATTGAATTTTGACGATTTATTAGGCAAGTAAATCCATTTTGAGTATTTATTATTGACCAAGTCAATTATTTACACTTGTCGGAAAGTTCATGTAATTTGCCTTAAGGCAAAATACAACTCACGACGAGTTTTATTAAGAAATCGATGATGTATCTTATGTTTTGCATTATTACGATACATTTTCCTACAAATCTGATTTTTTCTACAAAATACAATAGACTTCTGCTGGTCTTAATAAATGTACGAATTTATTATAGTTTTACGGAAACTCGTTCAAATTTTAATAAATGTATTGAATTTTGACGATTTATTAGGCAAGTAAATCCATTTTGAGTATTTATTATTGACCAAGTCAATTATTTACACTTGTCGGAAAGTTCATGTAATTTGCCTTAAGGCAAAATACAACTCACGACGAGTTTTATTAAGAAATCGATGATGTATCTTATGTTTCGCATTATTACGATACATTTCCTACAAATCTGATTTTTCTACAAAATACAATAGACTTCTGCTGGTCCTAATGAATGTACTAATTTATTATAGTTTTACGGAAACTCGTTCAAATTTTAATAAATGTATTGAATTTTGACGATTTATTAGGCAAGTAAATCCATTTTGAGTATTTGTTATTGACCAAGTCAATTACTTACACTTGTCCGGAAGTTCAGGTAACTTGCCTTAAGGCAAAATACAACTCAAAACGAGTTTTATTAAGAAATCGCTGATGTATCTTACGTTTCGCATTATTACGATACAATTTCCTACAAATCTGATTTTTTCTACAAAATACAATAGACTTCTCGAGTAATTGGTAAAGAACTAAAGTTTCTAGAATTGGGCCGAGCAAAAAATCCATCAACTTACGTAGCCCTATTCGGCAACCCATTGTAGCGGAAACGCGTAATGTAGGAAATGAAGCGGCCGAAGTTAACGGTGGAGCGAGTCGCGGGGGAGCAGAATCAACACGAGTTATAAATCAAACCGCGGCCGTAGCAGCTGCTCCTGGAGCAATAACCCGATGAACTCAACGCCAGTAGCAGACGTAACCATTTAGCTGCCCTCTATGCTTATGGACAAACATTTAGCGAAGTTTCTGGAATCTTGTTATTTGATTTCAGTACATGTTGTTTCACTAGAACCAATTATGCTATAAGTTTTTTTTTAGGAAAGTTGTAAATGACAAAGCACAAATTGCCATACTGATTCGTAGCACTATGGCGCTTCATAATTATCAAAATAAAGTTTTTGTTTAAAAAATATGCAGAGAAGGTAGAGGCTATTAGTAAAGAGGTAAGTTATAACAGGTGTTTTTCAATAGAAATAGAAAAAAATAATTCGACTAAAGAGAAAATGGGCAAGTGATTCAAAAAATAACTCGATTAAAAATTAAAAGTCTTACAGAATATTGTCAAAACTACTGTACTGCAGGCCTACGCAAAAAAGGAGAAGTTTATGTTTTCATCAAAAAATCCGATTCGCTAATTTTATATCGATATCTCGACGTTTCAAGCCATTCTGAATCGAATGAGACCAAATTTAGAAAAAGTATGTGTGTGGGAACAGATTTTTTGCCGTAAATCGACGTTTTTTCCAAAACGGCTGGACCGATTTCAAAAATTTAAAGGCCTTTTGATGTATCTCGATGAGGACTAGCGTTTCTGAGTTTTGTGTGACGATCGGCCGTGCCGTTTCGTTGTAAATCGCAGTTTTGAAGCAGTTTCCCGCAGTTTTAAATTCAAAAACCGTTCAAAAGATTTTGGTTGGGAATCGTGCTGATTAGTTTTTGGCAAAGATCGGACGAGCCGTTTTCATGTAAAAAAGTTAAAAAAATCGACGACTTTTATAATTTTTTTTGACGGTAGATACCATAGTCTTGTAGATCATACTAAAATATTACGTCCCTACGACAAGTTGTTTAATTTTAAAAATTCTTCAAAGTTTTCAAAATTAGTATCGTTTTTTTGGCATTTGTCAAAATTAGACCTTTGATCGACGTTTTCTCAAAAACGCCTGAACCGATTTCAGAAATTTAAAAGCCATTTGATGTATCTCAATGGGGACTATCGATTGTCAGTTTTGTGAGACGATCTGCTGAGCCGTTTCTTTGTAATTTGAGAAAAAGTGTTAAATTTTTCGTCCACATTTAAGCTGATACTACCGAATCGGTTTTAAAAAATTAAAAACTGTTCGAAAGATATTGGTTGGGAATGATACTGATTAGTTTTAGGTGAAAATCTACCGAGCCGTTTTCTTGTAATTAACTGTTGAAAAAAATAAGCGAATTTAATGGAACTTTTTTGGCGATGTATATCATGGTCTTATAGAACTTGCTAAAATATTACGGCCTTACGACAAGTTATTTAATTTTAAAAATTTATCATGGTTTGAGAAAATGAGTAGTTTTTTGGCGTTTGTTAAAATTAAAATTATTTATTTATTTAATTAAATATATAGCCCACAGATTTCTCCAAGAGAACTCAAAAATACAATTATTTTACATAATGAATAACAATTAAAATATATACAAAATTAAAATATATAGTATTTATAAACAGAATAAGATAAAATAATGAGATATTTGAAAAGAAAATAAAAAGGTTAACTTGTGTAGATTGAGATTATTATAGGATTTACATGTTATAACGATAGTGTACTTGGTCTTGATGAACATAGTAAACCATTAAAGCCCTACGGAAACTGGTTCAATTATAAAAATTATTGATTTTTGAAAATTTGCTTTTAGCAAATACTCCGAGTTAAAGTGTTCATTCGTTTTCAATGATGTATAATAAATCCACTAGGAATACTTTTAATTTATTATTATTATTTATTATTATTAATTTATTATTTATTTTTTATTGATTAAGTCGATTATTTACACATTTCGGGAAGTTCATGTAATTTGCCTCAAGGCAAAATACCAATACCAACTAGTTTGGAATTTTATACACCTTATTCCGTATCAATCTTGAATGATGTGTAACAATTCTGATGGTTGGCTCAATCGTCTATCTAGTCATGTAGTCATCTTAATTAATGTAAAAAAACATACCTAAAGTTACTTGAAAATTCAAATGAAGAGGATTGGGACGAATGTATAATTTGTGAGATGTTATCATATGTAAATTGTTATAGGAGATACTATATCATTCAATTATATGACGACAATTTTAGTTTACGTTGATTCATGATAAAAATTCATATTACAGGAAACATTAAATATTTTATTTGTAATAATTAAAGTTCCCATTGATTCATGAAAAGAATTACATAAAAACAAGTCAATATTATTAGAAATAAGCAAAGAATAAATTATTATAGATATTATTGTCGTAAACAGAAAAAAAGAACTTGATTTTTTATCATTGAAAATATTTAAAAGAAATAAATCAGGCTAATAAGAACAGAATTTTGAATAGGCAGAACTGACCTGTGAAGTATGAAGTTATAGATGGAGATTAATGACGTAGAGTGAAAAAATGGAAGGAAAAAAACCCAAAAAATTAAGTATTTTACAAAACGATTGCATCATTTTAAAGACACATCCAAGATATATGACTATTAAATTAGCTTTATTCTAGCATAATACAAATAGATGTAAACTTTAAAAACTTTTCATTTTCCATAATATCCACATAATTTTGTCTTTTTCTTATTTTTTTCTTGTTTGTTATAATAAATAACAGAATTTTTCATATCTAACAAAAAAATTGCAACATGAAATAAATATTCCATAGTGAATTTTTGATTTAATGTTCCACAATGAATTATTTTAAAACATTCAAAATGATAAATTCGTACATACTCAAATATAAGCTAAAATGATATGAGTGGATCTGGAGATAAGTAATATTAATTCTATAAAATATGGAGTAAGATAAGTAATATTAATTCTATAAAAAATTAGAATAATTTATGAAAAGTATATATGAATTGATCAAATTTATGCATTAATGTAATCCGTAGTAATAATAAATTCAAAATTTGAATTAGAAATATTAAATTATTCAGGTGCTAAAATTATACGCATTATAAATTTATGTTTATAAAATATTGTAACTAATTCGCTATTTTTTCCAGAATCTTTGTGAAACCTAAACTATATTTGCTAACATTCAATCAGAAATTCAATCAAAGATTATAAGATAGACCATAGAAAAAAATAAAATCAATAAGTTTTAAGAGCAATTTTCTCTCTACTCATTCAATACAATCCCAAAAATTTGATCAAACAATTTGAAGTGTTCAATCAACTTCACTTCATTCGTTCTCGGTGCCAGATTTTTCATCAGCGTTTTTATATTTTACACACTCGAAATAATAACAATGCTTCATCAATCCCAGGAACAATGGGAAAGGATTTTAAACGAATCGTTTATTTTATATATCATTTCGAATAAGCCATAAAAAACGTATAAGGCAAACCATAAAATCTGGTAGCAGGTGCAGAGCTGAAGCACCTTGATAGTACGCATGAGTTTTCTTCTTCCTTGGAAATCTTTTACGATAGAACACAAATCCTATAATTAAATCTTGCATTCCGGTTATTCAGTCATTCGCGTGCGTTCATTCGGAATTGTCTGACGATGAGCGCATGTAGGAAGGGCTCTTCTCTAGGCAGACAGAAGGGCAAAATGTTTCATGCGGAAATTGCACAAGATATATTTGGCTCAGTCGAGAAAATTTTATTGTAACACAAAGAGATAAACTATTAGTATTTTATTTTTGTTATAAATTTTATTTATTTTCCAGCAATCTTGAGCTCTTTTAAGGGGGTATTCTAGTGTAGAGTATAAATTTTAGGTCATTTTTAAAGTGCCGTAAAAGAAAGCGATGTTTTCACTATCCATTTTTACCACTTGTTTATTAATATTATTAAAATACAAAACAAAGATTAAAAAATAAAAAAGTTGAAAATTGTAAAAACTGTCAGCTGATGAAGTGGGTGGTCTCAAAAAATTGGCACCTCAGTCTTGACATGGTTTCAGCCCTCCTAGCCATCGGAAATGCAAAAAATAAAAAGATTATTAATTTAGAATGATGTCGCAATCGACTGAACTAGCGATGAGTAAAAAATTTTTTTTCACAAATTGGAGACTGTTTAAAAATAAAGGTTTTTTTTTACTGTTTTTTTGAGTTTCTCGAATTTTTTAAAAATAGTAAAAATAGGAATTTCGGGATGATTCTAGTTCAGACTATAGATAGATCTATAAACAAGACTCTCTGAAATTTTCAAATAAATTGGTCGAGTAGAACTCCAGAAATCATGCCAAGAGTACTGAAAAAGTAAGTTCTGAGAAAAACGCATGTAAAGTTTTGCGTGAAGCCAAACCAGCATAGAGATCGAGTCAGTAAAATGCCTATATCTCCGAAAATAATTAAAATTTTCAAATAGCTTCTAGTACCCATATTCTTAAATAGTTAAACTTTAAAAATATGAAACAAAAAAATCGATTTTTTTAAATTTCTACACTAGAATACCCCCTTAAAAGTTTATTAAACAGTGTAGCATCACTCCATATAAGCAGTCATTCGAAACGAATTCTATTAATAAAATTCTAATTTTCATTCTATTAAATATAATTCATCTTATTATTTTTGGTTTATCATGAATTATTGAATTAAAGATCAATTTAAGATCAGTTTAAATAGTTTACGAATCCTGATCAAAATTTGAATAATTTTCAACAAAAAAGTTTTAGAGCGTAGGCAAAAATTCATTAAGATTGATCAGTTGTAGATATTACATTAATACTTATTTTCATTAATTTCGCGAAAGAGAAGTTTATGTTTTCAACAAAAAATCCAAATTACTAATTTTATGTTTTCTTGTTTCAAGCTGTTCTTGATCAAATGAGATAAAATTTGGAGTAAGTATGTGAACAGATTTTTTACCTCACAAATCTGCCCACGTTTTAGCTAAACATTCCGACTGGATTTTAAATATTTAAAAATCTATTTGAAGATATTATTAGGGAATAATAATGAAGATCGTACGAGCCGTTTCTTCGTAATTAACTGCTGACAATGTTTTTGTTGATGGATATCGTGGTCCTATAGAACATACTGAAATTCTACGGTCCTACGGATAGTAGTTTAATTTTAAAAATTCATAAAAGTTTGAAGAAAAAAAGTCGCTTTTGTGATGTAATGAGTTTAAATTTGAATATTATATATTTAAAATCAAGCGAAATCATATATTTGAAATCAGCGAAAAAATAAGTCGTCGACACATCTCTAGTTGTGTAAAATTGTTTAATGAAAAACTATTAATTTAAATTATTAAATAATATCAGAGACCACGTACATGATATACGATGCAGGTATATGATATATGTAATCTTGCAGTTAATTTTTTTTATCTAAATATCTAAATCTTTATTTCGGTTGATGAGTCAATTAGTACACATTTCGAGAAGTTTATGTAATTTGCCTTAAGGCAAAATGCTATTTTCAGCTAGTTTAACTTAAAATTCAAAACTTTACCTAAAAATTTAAATTTAAAATTCAACTTTTAATTCAGAAAATTTCAATAGATATATTTTAAAATATGAAACTTTTGTTTAGAACTGTTATAACATGAAACGTAATATTTAATTTTTAGAATGAAAACTTATTTTTGATTCAGAATTTGTATTGGTTTGTAGTGTTTTAAATCATAAAACATTAAATAAAAATCATGAGTTTTTTGCCTCGATATTTAATAATAAGGTAGAGCGGGGTTTATACGTGAAGATATGCAAACATTTTTATTTTAGAATTTTGTCTAAAATATAAAAATTTAGATTTTTATAGAGTAAGTTTCTAACTTACTCTATGAAAAGTTAATAAGAAGTTAGTGAATAAAAAAGTAGATTGACTTAAAAAAAAACAATTTTACAAAATATTACATATTTACTTATGAATATTTCTCACAAAATACTTTATCTAAGTTATATACGGTGTGATCTTTGTAAAAAATGTATGTATAAAATTTTTATTTCACATTGGTTAAATAATTTAGCTGTCATTTCATTAAGTTTCTTTAAAGTTTAAAATAAGACATCTAGTTGCCCGATAGCAGTCCCTTTTGCTATGGGGTAAAAACTATTGAACAAATTGGATCTGCTCTACCCTATTATATTCTCGGATTTACAAGACTGCTGTAATTTTTTGTTATATTGGTAGAATTATGTTCAAAATCAGAATTATGTATGTCCGTTGATATATACTATACTTGTTACAACTTATTGATAACAGTAGCACTTTATATTTTATAGCATATTTTCTCGAGCAATACAGTCTTTACGGTTCATAAATTTTAGATATATTGTTTACTATTCCTACAACTTTGTTGTTTAGTATCAAACATACAGAAAACGCATTACCAAAACTTTATTAAATTAAGTTTTAATTATTTTTATTCAAATTTGATATTATATTATGTTTAATACGATATAATGAAATACGATATAATTGAAGTTTTGAGGGCAAACTAACCAACATTGAAATAACAAATATGAATGGTAGAGAATTAATCTAATGTTGGTCATATTTCATTTGATTGGATGCAGCAATGCCTAAAAAGAACTATTTTTTATTTCCAAAATCCAATTCTTACTATAATAAAATATGAGGACTAAGGTAGTAAACCATAAGATTCTTTTAGTATATATGTATTCCAATATTGCTTGATATAATATAACAGAAAACAGACAAATTATAAACATTCAACGCAGTGAATTGTAAACTAATATTGAAATTAGGTCTGTATATTTGTTGTTATCAAATTAAATCTATTATTTTGGAATATGCTAAAAGCCTGGGATCGATTTCTCGTATGTATGAAGGAAAATTGAAAACATTCATGTACTTTAATTGAAACCTTGTTGAATTATTATACGCGTGAATGAAAACATGCATATTGAATAATTCATTTTTTCAGATATATAACAAAATGTACTTACACAATCTTATGTTGTCAAAATTTGGATTACTACAACATTATTTGTATAAAATCATAAATTGCTTACAAACTTAGGAAAAATGAAAAGCTCATAAAAGGCACTTGCTACATTCACGACAAGATTTATTTACTACGATTTATTATCTTTACACTATTAAATAATTATTATAATGTATTTTAGCGTATTATAAATATATATTATATATATGATTAATATTACGAATTGTAAAATTAGTTATATTTCATTAAATTTAATCATTTTAGAGAAGTTACCTATTTCATGCCATATCATTAAATCGTTTACTCATAAATTAATGGGCTAACAAAGGTACAGGGTAGGCGGGACATAAGGTTCAACTACATTACGACAAATAACACGTATCAAACAAACAACTATCGAACTATGTTTCGTAATATTCTCAGTTAATTCCTAATCATACAAATATGCTTTTTTACAATTTTTTTTTCTATTTGCCATCTGTCCCTTTTCATTCCATAGGCAGGGGACAGCAGAAGATATTGATATGATGAAGGATTTAATAAATTTGTTGCTACATTATGTAACCAATGTGAAGGACATGCCCAATTTCTTAAGCTCTTTTTACAAAAATCTCACTGTAATCAGATCAAATATAAAAATCTGGAAGTTCGTCAGTTATAATTATTCATCAGCAGAGTTTGAATAACTTAATATGAATCATCTTTTGTGAAATAGCTTTTTTGCTTAGTTAATTTTTCATTTACTACTTTCTTATTGTTTACAAGATATGAAAGTTCAGTTTGTTGCCAGTGTAAAGGTTTATTTGGTTGTGTTTACCTCACTCATAGATTAACAGAAGCTATATTGAACTATTGAATCTAACTTAAAAATGATAATATTTATTATAAAACAAATAACGCACAACTAAATAATATATTAAGGTACTTAACTAAATAAAAGAGCTCAAAGCCAAAATAATTTACAACAAAACTAAACTTTTTTTATGAATATTGATATTAGGCCGTTTATCTCCGGATATTTATATTGAATAGCAGAAAAGTGAAAAAAAATTCATCCACGTTTTAGCCCGCAATTCTGAATCGATTTTGAAAATTCAAAACCGTTCTAACGATATTGGTTGGGAATCGTGCTGACTAGTTTTTGGTAGAGATCGACCGGGCCGTTTTCTTGTAAAAAAGTTAAAAACAAAATTTCGACGATTCTTATTACTTTTTTACGATAGATACCATGGTCTCATAGATCATACTAGAATATTACGGCTCTGCTATAATAACTTTTTAAACTAACTACAAATTCGTCAAAGTTTGCAAAAATTAGTAGTTTTTATGCCATTTGTCAAAATTAGACTATTCATGGTCGTTTGCTCAAAAACGCCGGAACCGATTTCAAAAATGTGAAAGCCATTTAATGCATCTCAATGAGAATTATCGTTTCTCAGTTTTGTGAGACGATCCGCTGAGCCGTTACTTTGTAATTTAGAAAAGAGTGTTTTTCGTCCACATTTATACAACCGATTCGATTTAAAAAAAATCAGAATCTGTTTGAAAGATATTAGTTGGGAATGATACTTATTAGTTTTAGGTGAAAATCTACCGAGCCGTTTTCATTTGGCACTATATATCATGGCCTTAAAGAACTTACTGAAATAACATGGTTTCAAAAATTCATCAAAGTTTGAGGAAGTAAGTAGTTTTCTTGACGTTTAATAAAATTAAAATTAGACGATTTACTTAAAATAACGACAGAGTGCTTGGTCCTAATGAACATTCTAAACCATTAAAGTCCTGGGGAAACTAGTTCAATTATAAAAAAGGTTGGTTTTTGAAAATTTTCTTCTAGAGTTAACATATTCGTTCGTTCGTTCATAAATTAATTTATTTTTTATTGATTAAGTTACACATTAAGGGAAGTTCATGTAACTTGCCTCAAGGCAAAATACCTATACGAGCTAGTTATTAATACTTTGAAATGATATCGTTAAAAATTCGAAACTACTTCTTTTCGAGATAATGATGGTGGACCTTTTTTCCGCGCATCTGTAAGCCCCGCTCTACACTACGTCAAGGTTTTTTGAACCCCACCTTTCTAATATAAACTTACTAAAATCTGTATTAAGCGCTGAGTCAATTACAAGTAAAAAAAGCTTTTCATCCGCTTGTATGAAAAGAAGGATCCTTCTCCACCGGGACAGGTTAAGCCGCCCGAGGTGAACATCTGGGACCGTGTAGAGTGCGGAATTGCAGCTCAGACAAAGTGGCGGAATAAAATTCGTACGCTTTATGGGAAATTTTACTTTTTCGTTTTTTATCACAGAAATATTTCACGTACGTATAAAGGATTGCGAAAATGTAGTACCGATAAAAGTGGAGAGTTACATGCATCTACTGAATTAAACTTGAGAAGTGTATTGTATAAAGAAGATTCGTTTCGTGCTCGGATAGGAATCAGTAATTTTATAGTACTTAGTTTATAGAGTATAAAATTTGCTAATTATAATATAAATAGAAAAATATTAATATTTAGAAATAGGGACTCAAAAACTAAGCAGGGTAAGATTGATAACACAGGTTTTCAAAATAAAAAAAAAGTTGAACGTGCGACATATGTTCCAATGTACTTCTTAAGACTAAATGTAAAAATGAAGTGCCAAACTGTAAAAAAACAAAAAATAATAGTAATAATAATGTCAAAGTATATAATATTTGTAAGACTATAATTTCTGTTTTCTAGCCCTCCTGTTTCCATCATGCAAAAGAATTACTATATTTAAACTAATTTTTTTATTTTTCTATGTTTTTTCCTTCAGATTTCAATTTTGACTTCAGATTTGTGTTTTGCGTTAAAAAGTACATTGAAAAACATAAGTTGCACACCCAATACAGACAGTTCTTTTATTTTGTGAATCTGTGTAATTATAAGTTATATCATGAGCTACCATAAAATATAACTATTTAGTTAAGTAAGTAAACGTTCATAATTGGAGTGGTGGCTAATGTAATGATGAACAAATATAATTGACCAGAGGGGTGTGTGGCATCGTGCCTTAAAGCAAATTACTGGAACTTCTCGTACCGTAACTAAATGTTCGAGGAATACTGAATGTTTTCAAATAGATTATTATAAATATTGTAACATTGTCTATTATTTGTAAGAATTAAATAAACTGAATTGCAAAGTTGAATTTATTTGTTTAAAGTATATTACAACTATAGTCAGAATTAAAAATAAAATCTGAATTATTTTCGATATACAAAAAATTAAAAAAAAGTTGAAACTATTTTTTTTCCAAAATCAATTATTTTGTTAAGACAAGCAGAAAGTTTTTTGAATCAATTAAATCGGACGCTTAGTTTTTTCAAAAACTGCCATTTTTTATACATTTAGCTCCGTATCTTCGAAATGGCAGGGCCTGCCTTTGCGATCATTCAAATCGGATGCTCCGTTCTCTCAAAAACTCGATTTCTATTTTCTGCACTCTTTTTTTTCTATCTCCGTAACTGCTGGACATGCCTTTGCCAAAAACTAATCAGCACATCTGCTTATCAATAGGAATCGAATGTTTTTTGAACCATTCAAATCGGTTGATCCGTACGCCCGAAAACGTGGACGAAAAATTGTATCCATACATACATACACACACATCCATTTTTTCTGAAGTATGCCAAAATGTTCAGAAACCTTCAAAACGTCGAAAATGTAAAAAATTCGAAATGTTTCAATTTCGATTTTCGGCCCATCACAATAACTTACCCTACGGGAAGTTAAAGAGTAAGATTTTAATCAGTTGTAAGTATTTTACGATAATAATATGATTCTGATATTTTTCTTGACTTATTTTTATATATGTCACTTATTTGACTATAGTTTATGCATAATTCAAAAGAAGAACTTGTGAGGTTATGTTATTAGATTTCGAAGACCTAGTAGCTTAAGTCGTACCTATGCATTTTTTTACTCCAATCTGGTTCAGTAAAGGGCATATATAAATACATATATAAAGATTTTTACTGAAGTTGAAAAACTTCGAGACTTTATAATAATATTTTAAGTAAATTTGCTTAGGTGTAATTCGAAAAATGTTTCCCTTTCTAACCAATAACTAGAAACAAAGTTGATCCTAGAATGAATTCTATTTTATTGTAATTCTCGGTACCATTAAGGTTACAGCCAAAGTGAAAATTCGCCTTTATCGTATCAAAAGCACCTCTCTAAAATACGTAAAAATACGTAACTGTTAGTTATGAGACAACTAAAAGAGATTCAATACGAGTTAATTTTTTTTTGTTAATTTAGTTGATATAAATAATATAGCAATATTTCCATAGAGCGTATGATTTTAACAACTTTATCCTATAAATTTGAAATATTATCAGCCTGTAAGTCTAATATAAAATGTAATAATTAATCAAAGATGTTTATTCTTTAAGAGAAGAAATCCAAAAATAAAAACTGACTATCAATATATTTGAGTTGAAATAATTCTTTAGAATCATTTATAAAAAGTATCAGTTAAATTTTAATCAAAAGAAACACTTCTTTCTTTCACTAATTTATATATACAACAGATAGTTATATTTAATTTTAATTTAATTTAAATTATATTTTTACATAAACTTCCAAATGAGATTTATAAAGAAAGTTTTCAACAATCTGGGTTGCGTTGTTAATTGCATCAACATCATTAATCTGAATTACATAAAGTAAATAAATAAACAGGACGGAAATTATTTTAAACTAAGTTTTAGTTTTGCAATAATTCTCAGCAATCATGCAAAGTTATAAGTTTGCAATCATAAACTTTATTTATTTCGAGATTAGTTTTTACTGTAAAAGTAACTTTACAAAAAACATTTAAACAAATTCACTAATAAGTAGGTATTCATAAAATTGTATGTATGTATATATATATATATATATATATATATATATATATATATATTTTTGTTTGTTCATATTTTTAAATTAGTATCTATTTATCCACTCACAATGTATTTATTATATATATATATATATATATATATATATATATATATATATATACAATATTGACGTCATTTAAGAATAGAAAATTGATATTGGATTATTATTTAACTTATGAAATATTTCAATTTACACTAATTTAAACAGTTGGAGAATAATAATTCATGTGCAACCATTACCTATATGTGTCTATTAATATCAATCAAATGCATTTATGATAGAATTTCTGTAATAATATAATATTAAATCAAATCTAATTCAATTATATGCATGTTTGCTGAAATTACATGTGAATATTTATGTCTATCATAAATAGTCAGTCTGTGTGCAAATATTTCAGTATAAAAAAATAATTCATTTTATGATATTTCTTAAAATAATACTTTAGAAGTGGTTATTTGATAAAAAAAGTAGTAGAAAATAAAAATTTAAAGCATGATTTGTGATATTCTCGCATCTTTTGCTGTTGATTGTAGAAGATTTATTCAAGAACAAATCAAGAAGAAACAACATAAAATTTCTTTACTCTTTTTTAAATATTTATTTAATTTTATTTAATAATTAGAAAATCGAATAAACAAGTTATTTCAGAATTAAATGTCATTTAAGATGCTTTTCAAAGCTTGTTTAAAGCTTAAATATTTTGATTAATTCCATGAATAAACTCGCCTAGATTCTAGATAATATAAAGCTTGTTCTGTATAAAATAGGTAATAGTGAGTTAGAAAAAAGTACGAGAGCTCAGAAATATTGATAATAGTGAGCAGTGAAAATACTTGTAGTGAAAACTTGAGAAGTGGCCTAAACTTTTCCAAGAAAGCTTTCTAGGAACCGATAACAGATATTGCTTCGGATATCGAAAGATATCAAAAGTAAAAAAAATGTTTTTTTGGGTCTTCGCATTATTGCAATCAAATTTGCATAAATAGTTGCTATATATTTGAACATCTGAGCTTGAATCAAGAACGCCATTGTCATAGAGCTTTTCAATGAGCAGAAAAACTACTCTAAGTGAAAACTGATGGTGAACTTTTCCAAGAAACTCGGGAGTAGTTGTTGTTAGCCCATATCCGAATCAATTACGCCAATTCTGGGCCCAGATTTTAATACAAACTGAACATTTCAGTTTTTTACATTAGACTCTTTGCCAACCCTATTACATAATCAAAGCAGAAGTAATTATATCACATGCATTATACGGCATGCATAATCTAGAAGCGAGCACTATGGCAGGTGCTCATATATGCGCATAGCTGCATTGCAACATTTCTCTAGAGACGAAGACTAACTACTTGTTTTAACAATTCACAAATCTTAAGACAAAAGCTGTCAAGCGTTTTATTTAAATATGATATATATATTATCTGCATAGTGCCTCAGACCGATCATATTATAAGCCATTTATCCTATAGTGTTTGATTGTGCAATTAATTTATCAGATAAATAGTTCGCAAATAATAGATAATTTTCTTAAAAAATAGAGGTCTTTGAATGATTGTTTAGGGATTCTACTAATATTTTGACTTCAAATTAAAATATTTTTTTTAATGTTAAAACGTAATATCTATATACTTCTATATTTATTAGAAGAAATTGCATCTGTTAGCCACCTGGTTTTCCCACTTTACCCCGTATATGTAGAAGAAAGGGTCAGATACCAAATTTTTAAAAAAAATAAAAAAAATAATATTTATATAATTAAGAATTATCTGATCTTTTTTCTGAACATAGTTTGATAGATGCTTATTTGATGTGTGTTATGTGTTGCTAGGTCGTTCATTGAGTTTAGATAATATAAGTACTGAAAGTCAAATTAGACCTTTGTGCCCCGCCCTACCCTACGTCAATTTTATTTTATATTAAATTTTAATGTGTGTCATTTTTTATTTTTAATTAAAATGTATGTTTAGGCATTTCTTTTAAATTACTGAAACATGCAACATATTTACATATTAAAATAGTTTTTCTTCAGTATGCTTTGTTTGATATTTACATATTAAAATAGTTTTTCTTCAGTATGCTTTGTATGACGACCGGTTAGTATGACGAGATTTCGGCGTTCCTTCGATGTCATCCCATGTAGAAATTAATATCGGTACAATATATTACCAATATCGGTTTTCTGTGGCCGTGATTGCCTATATTGCAAAAATATCGGCGAACGTCGGTTCTGTGATGATATCAACTAATCGATCAGGCCAACGTCAGCCGATATTGAGGCAATAATCTCTATAAATGGCCTTGTCCAATATTGGTCTCAAACTGAAATAGAAATATTGATGCAATATTTTTTATCATCGGCTAATAAATATTGTCCCCAAATAGAAGAATAAATATTGATGCAATATTTTTTTATCATCGACTGATAAATATTGTCCTCAAACTAAAATAGAAATATTGATGCAATATTTTTTATTATCGGCTGATAAATATTGTCCTCAAAATAAAATAGAAATATTGATGCAATATTTTTTTATTATGGGCTGATAAATATTGTCCTCAAACTAAAATATAAATATTGATGCAATATTTTTTTATCATCGGCTACAAAATATTGTTCCCAAAGTGAAATATAAATATTGATGCAATATTTTTTATCATCGGCTGATAAATATAGTTCACAAATTGAAATAAAAATATTGATGCAACATTTTTTATCATCGACTGATAAATATTGTCCACAAATTGAAATGAAATTATTGATGCAACATTTTTTATCATCGGGTACAAAATATTGTCATCAAATTGAAAAATAAATATTTATGCAATATTTTTTATCATAAGCTAATAAATATTGTCCTCAAAATAAAAAATGAATATTGATGCAACATTTTTTATAATTGACTATTAAATATTGTTTGCATGTTAATTAATAATAAATATTGTTTCCTCAAATTCCTCAATCATAATTATTGTTATTATATTTAAAATGAAAAACAAAAATCTTATCTGGGATCGAACCCGAGACTACGACGTTAAGAGTCGGCAACGCTAGCGCTTAGCTATCGACTCAACAGAACGAAAACAACATACGCCAGATATATATGGCTGTAAATATTTAACCATGTAATTATTCACCCTTACAAATTAAAAGGTAAAAGATACGTAAAAAGTTTATTCGGACGAAAGATGCGGAATAAAATTACGAATAAAATGATATATAATTCAATATGTGTGTTCGTATAATTATTTTCAGATTTTTCAATTTTTCTTGAATTTTAGCACTGCAACTCGCCCATAGGCCAAACCGTTTGAAATACTAAGTTGTGATATGTGGAAGAAAAACTAAGAATTTTGAGACGATTCTAATGATGTATAATACTTTATACGGTTTCTTTATGAAAACCTCAAATGTTGAGAATAGTATAAAAATTCAGTTTTCCTTTCATTATAAAAAAGTTATAAATGTTACAGGGTAATTTATTTTAATTACTGTCCGATATATATAAAACTAATTGAAAACTTTAATTGTATTTACTCATGCAATTATAAAATAAAAAAATAATAATAAAGGGACTGGGATTTGAACCCCAAAATCAAAATCAAAAGGCTGCGACGCTAGCCATTACACCACCAAGATATACAATCTTGTTGTAGTAACTCATTATCTTAAAGCGCAGGTATAAAATTCTAGATCTTTCTATGCCTTCTATGCATGACGTATGCCTACAAGAAGCGACGCGCGTCACACGGCGTCCTTAGCCTTTAATGCAAAATTGTTAATTATAGTATGTTTTAAGATACTAGTTTTGCTGGAAATAATCGAATAATATTTTCAGTTATGTGTAATGTGTAATAGTGTTATAGTGTACATTGTTTTCTAATGTGTGTAATGTGCATTGGTGCGAAATATATACCACAAACAAGTTTGGTTAAGTAAGCATTGTCTCTGAAAAATATACAATATTTCATTTCTTTGTTGTTACTTTGGATTAAAATACAAAGGTTTGAAAGTTCAACTTAATTTTACGTCATCTGATTTGATTTGGGATGGATAGATTAAGTAATAAGTTATGTATATCTAACATAACCTTAGTTTTAATAGACGAATTCTTTTTACTATTGGTGAGTATAATACTTAATTATGCGTTTATGCATTGTAACTAATAGCTATTTATTTTTAGAATAATTACTGCTAACTACATTATTATTAGTATCTCTAATAAATAATCGGAAACTAGCTATTCGAAATGTCAAAATTTGCAAGTTTTCAATAAAAATGGTAAGAAATGCAAGATAATTTTATTTTTCTCACTAAGGATTTTTATATTGATCAGGAGTTTAAACACATTGAGAAATCAGTTGTACATATTACGTGAAATATAATAAAATATAACATAATAAAATATAACATAACCTAATCTTTTTGAGTGAAGACATACTGCACTTTCATATTTATAAAAGGTAAGACAATACTTGTTATAATATAATTATATGTCTCTGCATTTAAAACATATTCTTATTTATTTTCAGGTAATATTGTTGTAAGCGCAGAAAATAGAGAAACTGGTTTGCTTAGTAGTAAAATGTTATCGAAAAGTTTTTCATCAAAAGTTTGTAACTAAATAAGTTATAGAAAGGAAAGATATAAATTTTGACAGAATAGTCATAATGTTTGATTATAATAAATGCAATGTGGAATGTCAATAAATCTGTACATTTGCATAGCAAGATTTTAGACTATGATATGAAGTCATTATTTTTTAAGGTAAAAGTAGAGTCGAGTGCATTTTACAATCTCATTTTAACGCTTTCATAAATTATTCATATTGATAATATATAATGATATATTATACATTTATTAACAAGGAATACGAGGTTTCAGATGACAATACAAACTTGGACAAAAATATTTTGGGGTTATGATTGAAAAAGTTTCCCAGTCACTGTTCTAGACGATGAAATAAATATTTCATAATGGATAATAAATATATTAACAACAAATAAAATATGTTCAGATGCTGTGAAATGTTTTATCGAGTGATGATGTTATAAATAGTTAAGTTAATTTGCATTTATTACTTTTATTACTTTACCTACCTTACATTTGATATATATCACGTAAATTATAATCGAATAATTATTCGATTATAATTTACTTGATATATATCAAATGTAAGGTAGGTTTTCCAATGACTGTTCTAGACGATGAAATAAATATTTCATAATGGATAATAAATATATTAACAACAAATAAAATATGTTCAGATGCTGTGAAATGTTTTATCGAGTGATGATGTTATAAATAGTTAAGTTAATTTGCATTTATTACTTTTATTACTTTACCTACCTTACATTTGATATATATCACGTAAATTATAATAGAATAATTATTCGATTATAATTTACTTGATATATATCAAATGTAAGGTAGGTTTTCCAATGACTGTTCTAGACGATGAAATAAATATTTCATAATGGATAATAAATATATTAACAACAAATAAAATATGTTCAGATGCTGTGAAATGTTTTATCGAGTGATGATGTTATAAATAGGAAAGTTTATTTGCTTTTGTTATTGTTATAAAAAAAGTTTACTTGATATGTATTAATAAATATCTATTAAAAAAATAATCAATATTTATGACACTTTTGTGTTTTATAAATAATCATATTTTTAATGCAGTTATATATTTGTATCATTGTTTATATTTAATAAATGAATTTCCACAAAAACATTCTTAATAAATTTACGTATATGTTCATTTCAGAAATAAATAAATAAATAAATAAATAAATAAATTTCAGGTGTTTTATTGTTAAATAAATGACATTGATTTATGCGTTATATTATTTCAACTTCAAATCTTCAAATATTTGTGTAATATTTCAACATCAGTTATAAGTTTCAGAATAATTTAATAATTCAATAATTAATAATTCAAAATGTTCACCAGCTCTCTGTCTAATTGTATATTACCTTACCAACATTCAACAATTTGTAGGCAACATTGGTTCCAAATTTCCAAATATAGACCAATATAGACCAATGTTGGTTTACCTATATGGCCTCAATATAAAAAATGTTCAATTTTTATGACCAGCCGATATTGGTTTCAAATTTGACCAATGTAGATTTTATATTGCTTGTAGATTCAGACCAAATTAATTTCTACATGGGATACTAAGCGGATTCTACTGTTATTATAACTATAAAAAATAGTACCTCTGCACATTGGACCTAAAATGCTAATGAAAAATTAAACTACTCAAAATAGTTAAACGTAACTAAATGAGTAAAAATCTTGAGTATAATTACTAACATTTGTATTTCTTATAAAACGACGTTTAAATGTAATTATTTACGTGTAAATACCTTACGTTATATACGCTTAATATTACCCCTTATATTAACATTACGCTATATTTTCTACAACACCGTATACGCTAATTATCGTTAATACACCATATGCCTAATACGCCTATATTCATCAGCTTACACATACAATTACCCTTATAAGCTAAATTAACCCTACCGAGATTCGAACCTGGGTCCTCCGCGTGGTAGGCAACGACCTAGACCACTGCGCCACCGAGGCGCTACAACGGCTCGTCTTTCGTCGAGTGTCGTCGCGTCACCTCAAGGTTAATTACCAATAATTATCGAATAAACCGTGGAAATAATAGAGTAGTGGTTAAGGTGCGCGATTGTCACGTAGAGGTCCCGGGTTCAATCCGCGGTAGAGTCAGAAGATAGCGTATTAAAGATAGATTATGTGAATAAAATGGTTAGGTAAATATATAGGGTGTATATTATAGGTATATATATATATATATATATATATATATATATATATGGGTATATAATAAGTGAATAATAAAGCGGTAATAAATTTATATGAAAGTGAAGATTGTATGTTAGATAATTAGATTTAAGGGATATAACATAGTATAACGTATTTGAGAATGATATCGATATTTAAGAAATATATATTAAATAATTTATTATAATTATATATCTATATATATATCTATATATATATATATATATATATATATATCTATATAAACTATGTAAAATAAATATCTTATACACTTGTAGAATTTAATATATAGACTAGGTATAAATGGCATTATATATGAAACTAATCGAGTGAATTAATTAATTCAGTAATAATTATTATGAATAAGAATGAATAGATGATTAAATGCAATTTTAAATGTATTGAAATAAATATTGCAATTTAGTAGGAAAAAAATCCAATCTATTAGAATAAAAAAATATTTTAGAGAGTTAAAAATATTGCAAATCATTCAATTTTGTAATGAATTTCAAAATCCAAAAATATCATTTTTACGACAAATGTAATATATTGAATATTGTATATTATTAAGTCGAACAAATAGCTAATAAATGAGTAACATCAAAAAGCGCGCCTCATTATTTACTTGGATCAATTTTTATGGTAGGAACACTTGTCGTAGGCTTATAATATTGAACGATGTTGCAAACTTCCATTAAAATGATTTAGAAAAATTTTTAACGATAACTACAAAGAAATAGCTCAACCGATCTTTGCCAAAACTATATTCTTAACTGATAGCTTTCGATATACATCAATTAATAATTAAACTAAATATTGAATATAGTGCAGCCATTTTTGAGAAAACTTCTATGTATGTTGAAAAATCGGTTCTTTTTCTCACACACATACATACTCATTCCAAATAGAGCAAACACCAAACAATTCGGAATGACTTGAAAGGTCAAGAAAATGAAGTTAGCAAGTCTGGTTTTCTGGCAAAAACAAACGTTATTGAGAAGTCAATGAATACATAAATAAAAAATACATATCATTGCTGGTGATGCTGTCAAAAATGGTGACTTACCAATGGGGCCCTTCTTCCGATTGTAGACGAAGAGAGTTTACTAAAAAAGTTACATCTTTTAAATGAATTCAGAAAAGTTTCTCCATACTTCCGTAACACATGTAATAGCAATGATTTATTCAGTTCTTTCGAGAGGAAAAAAATCTGAGTAAATATTCGATGATATATCTTGCCGTCAATCTTAACCGTAAATTTATATGAAACTCATTCAAGTTTATTACCGGTCCATGGTAGTAAAATCAAAGGTACGATATGCCTTTTTACAGCGTTTGTGCAATTATCTGCGAATCTTTACGATCAGTTCTGTCATAAATCAGAGCTTATTATGGTGGTTTACGGCATATCATGGTAGAGTGGTAAATAAAAAATATATATTATGGAAAAAAACAACCATATGTAAATCGAGTTTCATTTCTCAAGAAATTGCAAAAACATCCAGATATCCAAAACTTATCGGCAAATATATAGTCATAATCATAATAGTTATAATAAATCATATAGTAATATGACGAGAGAGTAAAAGTATAATCTCTAATATAAATTAACAACTTTTTAAAATAATTTAGTTTTTAATGATTTAGTCATTGAGTTTATTTTTGATTTTTTGGATTATTTGCATCTGGTTTTATCAATGAAAATATTATAAATATATTGCTAGCTTGTCTTTCGTAGATTTTTCGATAGTGGAAAGAAATTTGAAACAATTTTTGAATTTTTCAAATCGATTTAGGATTATTATCGAGTCACTATTCTACTAATTACAAAGAAACGGCTTTTGTGGAAAACGTCGACGATAAGTTAAAAAATGCCTCTTATACACAATTAGGGTGGTTATTAATATGAATATTCTCGAATTTCTTTGCTTCCAGAGATTCAAATGCTTTCAAATTGATAAAAAACAATTCTCTGCAAATTTTAGATCCTAATATTAACTTTGAGATAATGCGCATTCTAATCAAAGTTTCCTAGTATTTCTTCCTAATTAAATACTTATTTTATAAAATATATCAAATTTTTGTTTGATCAAAATTAGCAAATACAATGTGATTATCAATATTTTGCTTCACTTGTCGCTAAGATATAAAATTCTACGAAAGAAATAGAATTTTACTCATGTTATTTCTATAAGAAATTTGGTTGGATTGCGGACTATCTTAAAGTTAATATTAAGAGCTAAAACTGTCAGAATCTTTTTATTTGCAATTCGGAAGCACCTGAGCTCTTGGAGAAAATAAATTCGAAAATATCCATAGTTAGGAACAACCTACCATACCTACATACTAAACAAAACACATATACTTTTTTAAAATTAGGTCTCAAATAATTCAGAATGACTTGAAGGAAAAAGAAACCGAAAAAATTAGCAAGTCAGATTTGTTCGTAAAAACAAAACTTTTGTGAGCAGTTTTACAAAAGTTGTTTCGAAGTTGATATTTTTCGCAATAAATTTGTTCTAATATTAAAGCAAATATGACAAAATAACGCTTATGAAAAGTTTAAGTAAGTAAATAGAGCAAAATTAAATTTTCTTTAGCAGAGTTTACATTAGGAGTTTTTCTTCAAGTGTTTCTTTTGCCTATTAAACAATACTGAATTTTCGCATCTCGTTTCCATAGTAGTATTTACAAAAGCGGAATATTAAAGCTGTTTCGTTTATTCAACGTTCTGTTTGCATTTCTGTACAATTCTCGAAGTGCATTCCGGAGCGCTCCGGCCGTGATAATCTATCTTCTTAGAGAAGACAGTGCGGGATTTACGTGACCAGGTGCTGTAAATGCATTAGCCGTACGCTTAGAAGGACATAGACTGATTACCCATTAGGGTTGGAAAGGTGAATTTTAAGGAAAAGAATAGATTATAAAATTATACACATTAGATGTGCTAAAATATCTAAAAAAATACTTCAAATGTGCAACATCGGATTCATGTTTAAAGGAGACTGGGCACGGTCGTTCTGCCTTTTTTCAGTCACCCATAATTTTGTTAATTATTCACCAGGAGTGAAATAAAATGAATGATAATTTGAACATTTGTCTGTACTGAAGTACTGAAATACTGTTCTTAAATACGATGTAATCCATCATAAAATTAAATAATACAAGAAAAGTACGAATGCCACCGTCCACGCCGTCAGGGACGGTTGTAACAAGCCAAAAATATCTTAAAAACAATAGGTACAGTCACCAAAATAGTTTATAACGACTTTTATTGTCGTTAACAATAATAATATATAATACAACATCACGTAAACTTTTAAACAAAACTTATGAATAAAATTTAACAATATATACCAAAATATATTTTTTTAAATAAAGTTAACAAGAATTATTCATGAAATCTTTTCCTTTATTTTTCATATTCTGTCTTAGTTAAGTTAGATTTGTTTATATACTAAATCTTCATCTCAAAATGACAAGAGTTACATGTCACAACCGTACCCACAAAATTTGTCAAAACCAAAGCACACTTTTGAAAACAAATCATCGTTATGACTGAGTTAAATATCTAAGCAAAAACTAATAGCTGGTAAATAACTACTAATGTTCAACTCACAGCAAAACAGCAAAGTGATTTATCTGTATACAATTAACAGTTATTGTTGAAAAAATTCGAACACAAAAACTTACTTTAGACTCTTTAAAGGCAAAGCGGCCTACTGATTATATTAATGCAGAGCGCTGACTCAATGCAATAATGGAAACTTGTTCGAACAAACATACTTCATATCCTTTTGGACCTTATCTCAAAATCAGTATAGCTAGGCGTTTGTGATGACTGTTTCTATTAGGGAATGCAATACCGATGGAAAATTGCAATACCAGTATTTTGGTAATTTTTCATTTTAAAACCAGAATGCCGGTAAATTACCGGTATTTTTATTATCTTAAACAAACCTAAACAAAATTGAAAGTTGCTAGTACAAATATAAAAAAATGTATATACAACTACAACTATATTCAACTAAACAATAAAATAAAACAATAAATTTATTTTTTTAAATAATAATTTAAAAAAATTATATCCAATTTGATTAATTCATTATCACTATCGAGTATATTGAGTAATTTTCACCAAAAACAAACTTATGAGTAAGAATGACCAAAAACTCATAAAAGATCATATTACATTATTATAATAAACTGTATTCTCTGTATCCGATGTGTTAAATTAGCATATTCTCCAATATTTAAAAAACATAATTTTTCTACACTAATTTAAGATCGGATACTTTGTCGAGATAAATAATAAGTTACTATAATTGTTGAGTAGTGTTATTTAAAACAATGTGATGCTTCTATAGTATTTTCAAACTTCAAAACGTTTTCGAAAAATAATATTTTATAATTGTAATAAAAAGCAAAAATATTTAGTAATTATCATAATTATTATGAATAAAGTTAGAAAAATATCACTTGAAAAACTGTTACATTTTTACATAAGATGAAACAAACACCATTATCTATCAGTCCAATTCTATTTATTGTAACATGATATGTAGCCCTTAGTAAAGCAATAAATATTCAGTTTAAAGACGAGTTGAGATAATATTTGACATTTGTTTATCTTATAGAATCACTTGAAGTTATAGCTGTTTATGCGATTATGGAATTTAAAGGTAAATTTGTTCCGAGAAATTTAAACTTTAATGTATTATGTATCAAATAGCGCATATGTAAAAATACCGAAAATACTGGTATTTTTGGGTTAAATATCGGTAAAAATACCGCCAAAAAATTGGGAAGTTTACCGGTAATTCGGTATACCGGTATACCGGTATTGCATTCCATAGTTTCTATCATACCCTGACACAACAGTACCCAGTTTTCCTCACTCTTACTCTAACTGGTTTCACACATACTATGCGTTAATTGTATTTTGTAGTTAAAATAAAACATATTTCGCACAGAGATAAATTTGAAAACTTAATTGATTTTTTAGCTATCCGTGGCGTAACCGCATACTTGTATGTGATCTAGCACAAATTTGTCCAGTATTCGATCACAAACTCTCAAATATAATGAAGTGAAAATCGCCTTTTGTGGGCATTGCTGGATCACATACAAGTGAACACTGTAGTAGTAACGTCCACGTAATACATAGTAATATCAAATAACAGTGTTTAGACACTGGAAGGAAATACTATGTTATAATTGCTGCTAAAAAGTGATTTTATTTGCATTTAGCAATTTTGATTGTCAGCGCATGTTTAAATACATGAGAAAATTAAAAACAAATTTAATTAATTTTATTTATTTAACTTTTCGGAGGGTAAATCATTGAAAATGCAAAAATCTGCAATAACATTTTTTGAAATCTTTGAATTTTAAAATGTTAAAATTTAGATCTTTACTACACAGGTTTTTATAAAACATGATATTACTATTGTTTACATATAATTGTATTTTCTGATTTAATTGTATTTAAACTATTGTAACTTATTGAATAAATTATTAATTGTTTATTGTATAGAATAAAACTATAATAATCTACACAGACTGCATAAAAACAGCTTCGTTATTAAAAAGATGTTTATTATTCGAATTAAAATATTTTCAGATTAATAAAACTCAAAATTTTTTCTATCTAATTCGTGAGAAAGATGATAAATGGTACAATAGTGCCATTTTATTTTTATTTAACGATATACTAAGCAAAACAATTGTTTAAGAAATATATCTTGCGAGATAAATTATTATTAATAATATTAATAAAATATTAGATATTGATACCTATTATCAGTTTTAAATTGATAACATAGCTATAGCAGAAAGAGAGATCATTTAAATAAGTATTTAGACATTGTATGTAAAAGTTTTGATATATAATTTAAAACTTGAAGTAAAAGTTGGTTATCACCAAAAATCTATATTATATATTTCTTTCTTTTATTTTATTGAGAATAGTTTTGAATGAAATTTTGCTAAAGTAAGCGAGTGCGTTTGATAATGAAAAATGCTCTTATCGTCAGCGTCTTTTCAAAAGAGGCCGGCTATATTTAAAGATTTAAAGTAATATTTTCAAGATATTTTTTAAATTTTAATAATTTGCTATTTCCCTGTAATTCACAAATAATATTTGTTAACACATACGCGTACAGTTCAAATTTCAGCAAGACACAAAAATTAACAATGTTTTTATTTTCAAACTGGTTGTTATATCGAAAAATTAATTAAAAACTGTTTATAAGAGTAGTCTGATTATCATATTTTAATAGATATATACAACGAATTGCTACAGCATCCACGACAGCTATTACTCTTCTATTTTACGCGATGTGCTAGCCCAAGCTGATTAGTGACTACGGGAAAAGATAAGATTATACAACAATACCTATAGAATCAGTTAGACATCATATTGACCGGTCCAAAAATTACAAAAACCTAAAGTTATATAAAATTAAATTCAAAATAAATTCAAAATAATTAACTTTGAAATTTGAATACCATACCATTCATGTCATTCTGCATCTCAATAAAAATGAATGCAATAGAATTGATATCTGTAAACGTGTTAAATTTAAAAATATTTTAGGCATAAAAATAAGAATTTAATAAGATAAGAAGATAATTCTTGTTAATCAATCAATAATTATCTGTTGTCGGGAATTTTGTGCACCTAATCCTTTTGAATCAACATCGCATTACGTTTATGTAATGCAATAACTTCTTGGAGAAAAAATGCAGTGCAGCCATATGCACTATTTGGGTTAGAGTATAAATATGAAGTATTTGATATAATGTTAGGAACAAAAAATACGTAGAATGCAGTACAAAAATTTAAGAGCATTGATAAATTACGAAGAGTACTCTTCTTTCGTGACAGAGACTGATGATCTATTACCACTCAGACAAAAGATGATGAACTAGAGCGAAAACTGCACAAGAGATGTGCTGGAATCCTCGAAATCTAGGTTAGACATAGCTTTAGTCCCAGAAATTTAATTACTTTCAAGAGGAAGCCACTCTATACAGCTTCCTATAAATTGAAATGGTTTTGATGGCCGCTTTTACGGGGTTTATATTGAGATTTATGCGTTTTTTAATGCAAATTATATCACGTTTCTGAAACGTATTAAGTTTTAAAACAATTATAAATTTAAACATTATTTAAATATTATTATTTACGAAACTTTAAGTGCCAAAGTTTATATTTTATTAAAAAACTTGCAGCATATGACAATGATAACTGACTTAGAACTTCTTTTAAAATGTAAATGTTTTGTATATTTTTTTTAATTTATCGATCATGCATTTTTGAACATAAAATTTCATTGATTTAAAGAATATGGATTATATTTAAACTTTTTACAGTTTTGTATCATCCGTTCAAAATATAGATATAATTGATAGATTTTTTGGCGAAAATTGATTGCAAGTTGAAAGATGATATATTACGTTATTAATTATTTTTGATTTGATAAATGTAAAAATAAATATAATTTTATTTAAAAAACTAAACTTCAACTGTTTACTTTGAAATTAAAGTTTTCAATAACAACTAATCAATGCGAGTCCATATTGAAATCATTTAATGATATTTCAGACAAATTTATAATATTAAATTTATAACAAATAAGATTATAATTACATCGAATGGACACAAAAATCTGTTACATATGCACATATACTTTTACCAATTTACTCTCAAATCATTCAAACTTTAGCAAGACTATTTTTTCGGCGAAAAATACCGTTCTCCTCCGGGAAATTAATTATGGTAAATTTATATTGTTTTTTAACTTCCCGTAGGGTAAGTTATTGTAATGGGCGAAAATCGGAATTGTAAATTTTTGCATATCTTTACGTTTTGAAGGTTTCTGAACATTTTGGCATACCTCAGAAAAAATGGATGTGTGTGTGTATGTATATATGTAAGGATACAATTTGGGTCCTCGTTTTCGGGCGTACGGATCAACCGATTTGAATGGTTCAAAAAACATTCGATTCCTATTGATAAGGAAATGTGCTGATTAGTTTTTGGCAAAGGCAGGTCCAGCAGTTTATATAATAATTCTTATAAATATTAGACAATGTTACAATATTTATAATAATGTATTTGAAAACATTCAGTATTTCTCGAACATTTCGTTACAGTACGGGAAGTTCCAGCAATTTGCCTTAAGGCACGATGCCACCCACCCTACTAGTTTTTTATATAAATGTATTAGTTTTTCAATAATAAAAAATATTAATGTCATCATATATTCTGTATCAAAATTGTGAGGAATAAATTTCGCCATAATATGGAAAACAAAAATAAATTCAACTGAACAAATCATATAATTCAGTCCACTAATGGCTCGACTCCTAAAAATTTCAATTGCATTTAAAGGCAAAACTATTGTACATTCAGTTAAACGAATAGTCGTGAAATAAACGCTTTAATTGCCACATAAAGTAAATTAATTAAAACTTACGAGTTTTTTTTGAAAACTAGGTCATGGTTACGAACTTAACAGTGCTATAACTGCTATAATATAGTAACGTTGTTTTAATAAAATGTGTTGAATTAAAGATAAGATAATTTTTTAATTAGCGAGTTTAGAAAAAACACTGTACATGGCTTTAAGTATTGATGAAAAATATGATGATAAATAATATTTAAACTTGTATCATTAAAATCGCGTTAAAATAAATTCTAACTTATAATAACTTCTAACACAAAAACAGTCCTTGAAATTCGTCGGTTATCTTAAAATATAACAAAATATTATAAAAAATATAACATTTTTTCTACATGTGTAGTAAATTATTTACTGTAAATAATAGGTTATGTTAATTAATATATTTAGCATATTCATTATTATATGTCATGAAAAAAATCTACGTTTATATCAACATTACTAAATATGCAACATCATTTAGCAATAGCACCAAGCTGAAACTCGCCAGTCGGGCGTGTAATTTTTTTTAATGTTATTTTTGAATTTATGTATTTTTTTGCTGAATGGAGATTTCTAAAAAAATAAGATCTTTCTATTTGAATATTATGTATGATCACGTCAAAAATTGAATTTTTGAAATGAAATTTTGTTGGTTAACATATGGTGGTACTACTGATAGTACTGATATATGCAATTTGTTTATTTTAAAGCTTTGATTATTTGATTATTTATTCCAATGCTTTACGAACCGGTTTTGATCGAATCAGCTATTCAAATAAGTATTATATAGATAAGCCAATTAATAAAATTGCAATCGATGGAGTTCAATTTCAAACCTCAGGTCTAGTAGAGTTTAATTACATTTCTTTTGCTATAAGTATGTTTTTCTGTTACTAAATCTTATATGGTATTAGAGACGCCACTGAGTACTAATTTCTATAGTCAATGTTGTTTTTCCATATATATATATATATATATATATATATATATATATATATATATATATATATATATATATTGTTAGCAGTCTCACCCTATCATTTGTCATAGAAACAGATCGCATAAAAGAGGTTCAATTTAGGTAATTAATAGTAAGACAAATGAACTTAAGTCGTTAATTTCTGTACAAGTGCTTAAATGTACAAATCTAAACTTCAATCTTTTATGAAGTATTTAACAAGAAAATCGGTATAAAAACATACAAAATTCTACTCCGCTAACTTTGCCGTAACTGCCAATTAAATCAAACTGAACAGAGTAATTACTTTTGCACATAAATTGGTATATATATATTATATATATATATATATATGTATAATCCGAATTTACTGCAACCTAATGCAGCCGATAAACACTTCCATCCTGCGAAAGATATATATTACAAGGCAACGTATGCAGTCGTAGATTTACATTACTGCCACTTCGTCCTGACAATAAAATTTACTTCTGATATAAATACAAATTTAGGTCATTCGTAAAATATAGGTTTAGTTTTGTAAATGACATAGTAATAAAGTACTTTCAGAGCATATGCACTTTATTTATGAGACATCATATTATAAGCACTGGTAAGTTATGTTTGCCTAATTGTTTAATTCAATATTAGTTAATGGTTTCTGATTAAAAAAAACTTTTCTGGTCATTTTACATATTATGATCATTGTACATATTATGATCATTGTACTTGAGTAATATGTAATAACACTAATATTCAACTAGAAACTATGACAAATATAACTTAAATATCTCATAAATTTAATATTTAAAAAATGTGTATAATTCACATAATATTTTAAATATTAAATGTTGGATATTTTCATTTTAAATTATGCATTGTAAAACAGTCAATTTAGGAGTTCAAACATCTATAATTCTTCAGTTATCTTTGTACAGACTATTCTTTTCAATATAAAATATGTTTTTGTTATTATCAGGATGCATTTCTGAAGCTTCGTAAATAAAAAATACTTTTGATAAGATTTGTCAATATTATGAAGGCAATTAGTAATATTTCATATCTTGGTCTTTGGCAACCTACTAGTTGTTCTATTCTATTCGTTTACATGTGATAATACTTCACGATATTTTTTTCATATAAATAATAACTGTCTATATAGAAATATATTGAGTAATTAATTCGATAAATAACATTCAATTTCAGAAGAAAAACCCAGCGGTTTACTTTTCCTTAATGCATAAAGACCCTAGATAATATAGAATACCCCGTGTTCATGCATAAAGACCCACGCTAGGCGATTTTCACTTTAGATTATATTTGAGATATATAACATAATAGTTAGCATATAGTAAAATTTGATATATGCTGACTGATATGAAGCTGACCGAGGTAGGAATCGAACCCGGGTCTTAGAAATTATTAGCTTAGATTGTTGTTAACTTATAAATTATAGCAGGATAAAAAAAACTGATCTGATTTACATAAAAAATGGAATCACAGACATTAAGGGACCAACTATCCGGATGAGCTAGTTATGTTAGGTGTTTTGTTGAATAACCGATGAGTTGGTAGTCACAAATTGTCAAAAGCTGCGTCTTTGCACAATACTGTTAACACAATATTAACTTGAAAATCTCATTAAATGACCAATTCTCCGAATATGATAGATATGTGATATTACCGATCTCATTTGTTGAATAGTGGTAGGAGTTGGTGGTCTCAAATCGTCAAAAGCTACGTTTTTGCACAATATACTATTATTTACGAAATATTAACTTGAAAATCTTATTATATGGCCAATTATGGGGATGAGATAGTTATGTCAAAAACTACGTTTTTGCACAATACTGTTATTTACACAATATTAACTTGAAAACCCTAACCTCAAAATGGCACAAATATGAATATTTTCTTCAGTTCGACTTTACGCTTGCGTTATCATACGTCACGTATGATACGTGACAACCAAAAGTTGGACTTATAACAACAATATACGTTGGACGTTGGTATAAAAACCATAGACAAAACGTTTTGACATTTTAGTGACTACTAGCTTATGAAATTATTTAACAAATACGACCGCTAATTTACGATCCATTTAACACTACATTGCCAATTAGGGTACTCTCAATTTAAAAACATTTTTTAACGTTACTGATTTTTTAAATTTTTTATTACAGTTTTCACTGATAGTAATACATTAAGGTTAAAAACATTGAATGATATTGGGTTTACCTAATTTTTATTTCATACACAGAATGTTCGTTTCTCGTGAAGAAAATATTCATATTTGTAGATATTTTTCTACATAATATTTTTGTTATTTCAGCTATTTGGTAGCAGATCAAAGGGATGTCCAGAGAAGGGACCTATGTTCATAGACCCATGCAACAAAGGACAGAAGAAGCGCGGAATTACTTTCGAAAACGAACAGAGAGACTTAAGGTAATTGGCTTGAAAGAATTAATGATGCTGAATGTCTTCCTTGAAACAAAGACGGAACAATTTTTGCTCAAAGCTTTGGTTTTGTCATGTTTCCGATATTTTTTTATAATGACCAAGAAACGTTTATAAAGTTTTGGTATTGATTTTGTGAAACGTGGATTATTCAAATTGAAACTTTTTGGAAGCATTTTGTGTGATATGTGACGTTATAATTTTTTCTTGGCAAAATAATTTTAAATATTTTTACTTTATATATTTTTATAATAATTCACAAATGTATCGATCTAATATTTTTGCCAATATACATAAGATATTCTGATATCAATTTTTTAAGCGTATTTTATGTGATATTTGTTTGAGATTATAATTTTAGTGAGTGAGAACTCTGTTAACTATTCAATTTTTATTGTTTTTAATATTTTTTTTAACATTTTTCTATTATTCCTAATGACTTATGTCTTTAAAATATTTCCGACAAACTATTTATATAAAAGAATGTATATATTTTGTATGATATATTTATGTTATAGAAATTGTAATGAAAATTCGAACACATTCAAACTATACAAGTTATTAACTTCCCATAAAGTAGTTATAGTAATGGGCCGAAAATCGAAAATGTAAATTTTTGCATTTCCCGACGATTTGGAGATTTCTGAACATTTTGGCATACCTCAGAAAAAACGGATGTGTATGTGTGTTTTTGTATGGTCACATTTTTTGCCCACGTTTTCAGACGCACTGGTCAACCGATAGGGGATTTGCTGATTAGTTTTTGGCAAAGGCAGGTCCAGTTACGAAGATAGACTGAGCAAGGAGTGCAGAAAATACAAATCAAATTTTTGAGAGAACAGAGTATCGGATTTGGATGATCTAAAATGCATTCAAATTGTAATGATTGGGAGAAGAGGTGATTAGTTTTTATCAATGGCAGGTCTAGTCATTTCAAAGATCAGATTTTACTTTTAATTTTGTACTAATATACTTTCAATAAATGATTTCAACTTTATAGTTTATATAATTCTTATAAATCTTAGATAATAAAAAAAATAATAAATATTAGATAAAAAAATAAAAACAATATTTATAATAATCTATTTGAAAACATTTCTCGAACATTTCGTTACGGTACGGGAAGTGTTAGCAAGTTGCCTTAAGGCACGATGCCATACACCACTAGTTTATTTTAAAATTTTAAAATTTATTTCACACGGAACACTAATTGTAATGTAGATAAAATTAATAAGAGTAATATAATAAATTTTTACTTTCTGCTAATATTTTATCTGAAGAAAGTATATAAAACTATGAAACATATTTCCAATTTCCTGAACTAATAAAACATCAAATTTCAAATAATTTTAATGAAATTTCAAAATTTTAAAATATGAATAATGCCACATTAGGGAAGATAATAGAATAATTTTGGATCAAAGAATATTTTGTAATTTTTTGAATGCATAAAAATCTGAATTTCATTTCTATCATAAATCTCAGCATACTTTCGAAATTTATTTGTATTAATAGTTAATAATCTGAAGTAAAGTACTTCATCGAATTGTAGTTTGTAGCATTTTAATGCTATTAAAACGATAATATACATGCCACATTCGAGCAAAAATGCATAACAATTTTATTCTAATTTTTGGTTATTTTTTATTTCTTGCCACTAATACGTGTACAGCAAAAGCTGTTCCTTAAAATTCTATGTCAATTGATTTCAAATGCATATCGGAAGGTCAGAGTATACATTTCGTGTTAGAAATAGAAGATAAATATATTCAGAAATATATAGAAATGAATGAATCAAAAATAAAAGTTTTAATTTTGTATGAAGGATCTCAACTTCTGAATAGAAAATAAATATATTTAGAAATATAATAAATGAATGAACCTAAACTTAAAGTGCTGCTTGAAGGCCACAATAAATAATGAAAAGGGGTGTAAAGTACTACAAATATAAATAGAATAAAATTATATTCTAAGTGCGAAAAGTATGCTCGTATAATTATAACTCTAAGATTTAATTAAAACTATTCAATTGGGAAGAAAATTAACTTACACTACATACATTGATCTGAATTAATAAAAATAAAACTTATCTGTATGGAGGTCCAAGCCGGCAGCTATCCCCAAAAAGCCTAGAATTATCAGCGTCACCTTATTGTAAAATTAGAAGAATCTTAAAGCACTGATAACACTAAAACTATAAGTGAAAGAATATGAGCACACTGTAACACTGATTAAAACTATAAATAAAAGAATTTGAACACACTGATAACACTGAATCGAAAACCATCCGAAACAACTAGTCACCACGTAAATATAAAACTATCAACTGGGGATTGGTATCTTTTTCGCGCCTTTTTAGTCTTGTTGGTATTGCCCGATTTCAGGAACATGCCCAGTGTTGCCCAAATATCAAAATTAAATACCTGCAGCATTGATAACAATAACGGACTCCTGCAGTCATGACGCCAACACCTGTCATCGACTTTATTGATAAATTTTGTATCTAGTGTTTTTTTCTTCAAAATATGCTTCAGTAATAATCTATCGATCAATGAATATTATGTATTTGTATTTCAAAACATCTTAATCTACGTTTCAATGTAACAAATAACTAGGTGTGTAAGTGCAATTGCCTCAAGGGTAGTGGAAA
>NW_020539474.1:0-26769 GCF_003426905.1 Ctenocephalides felis
AGAATTAGTGGCTACAATGAGTTCAAAAATATTCAATGTGTGTAAAAATAATACAATGAGTGTAAAAGTACTACACTAATCCTGTAAAATAAAAACAAAATATATTTTGTTAGAAATATCAAGGCATAAAATGATTGAAAGGAGTTAAGATATAATCTGATGGTTTGGTTATTAATATTACATATTCATCAGATATTTGAACTTCTATATTATTATTACCTCTAGGGGCAACATCAGCACAAGCCTTCAACATCTGACTTTTCCCCAATCCCGGATCTCCAACTATCAAAACATGACACTCGTTTCTATTTATAAAATCTGACTCTGATGTTTTTGTAGCTCCCATTAAAGCTAGAATGAGACCAGCTTTAGGACATTCTCGGACGCAAATAAGAGGGCACAAAGAATTAACCAACAATCGAAAGACATCGGGTTCTGATTTGATTGCTTGTATTGCTGCATAATCCTAAGGAAAAAATGGTGATCAAAACAGGTGTTTAGTAAATAATATATAAATACATACTCGTTCTGTGTATTCATCTTCAACTACATTTTCCCTTTGATTTTGTATAGATATGCCTTCAAGATACATTTTGTACATTGATGCTTGGTCTCGTCTTGAATGATCATCTAAAGCTCTCACCTAAAATTGTAAAAATCATATTTTAACATTCTTGTTTCAACTGCCTCAAATCAAACTATACTATACATTCCTGCTTCCGAAATTGTCGACGAAAATTTGTATCCAAACACACACACACACATTCACACACACACACACACATACATCCATTTTTCTAAGGTATGACAAAATATTCAGAAACTTCTGAAACGTAAAGATATATAAAAATTTTCATTTTTTTGTGATTACTATAATTTGCCCTACGGAAAGTTAATAATTACTTATAAATTGCTTATAACTAAAAGATGATGTTATGAATTTTACCTGCACAATTCCAGTGATAGTCACATCATCTCCTGGACAACATAAATTAACCAAGTCTGCTGTTACTTCAATATTTACATTCCTGGGTACTCTGCCTGATTCAAACTATTCAAAATATTTATTTTAGCTATGTATATAAAAGTACATTGAAAAAAATGTGATAAAATATTTAAATCATTATTTTTTTTACCTGATCTGCAGTTTTCAACTCCTGCACTTTTAAAGTTTGCCAAGCAGTTGTTCTTGTGCACGGTGTATCAAGAATTGGAATAAAATTTGTACGAATTAGACAGTTTTCTCCTACACATTTTTCTGGTTGGGCCATTACACCGGCAGGCTGAAAAAAAGAACTTTAAATAAAATATATATATATATATATATATATATATATATATTATTTATTACCTGTTTTACCATTTGCTGTGCAAAACAAGATCGACAACCAAATGTCATCCAAGTACAAAGAAGCTTTGGGTTTCCAGCACGAATTACTGTACCTTTTATAGTAACAAGCTTACCTATACACCAAATATATACATGTATTAATATACAATTGATATTATCAAAAAACTTAATGCACATACTATAACTGTGTACACGAATATTTTTCAAAGGTATTACAGGTCCGTGCCCCATCACTCTAGCCATTACCATATCCAGGTTTGATGAATCAGTGGATTCATTTTGCATCAAAAGTACCTAAATAATTTTAAAATCTTATTATCACCATGCCAAACCAAATTATATTTACCTCACCTGATGCATGGCTAGTCTTAAGCAATTCAAAGTATATTCCGGTTTATCTCTAAGATCCTCTTGAAACATAGGCCATTCTTCCATGAATACTGGATCTCCTAAAAGTGCCCTCATATGTATAGGATACCACAATAATTTCCTACATCTTTGTAGGTTATATAAAACGGCTCTTCTTGTGATATGGGATTCAGTAGCTTTGATATTTTTTACTGTCTGAGATCCAGCAGTGTAAACTAAAAATAATACATGGATGATAAATGAAGCGTCAAGGTTTCAAATACACACACATACCTTCCAGAGGAAAATATAATTTCCATCCTGGGTAAGGTCCAGGAATAACGCCCAAAGCAACTGATATTAAAGGTCGCTCTCTAGATCTTCTGACAACTTCCGGTAAATTAGCAGAATTGGTAAAAGATTGCACCTAAATAAATAATGAGAATCAAAAACTGTAAATCTGTGATGAGAGAAAACTTACAGATAATTCGTTTGACGGGGTGCTCTGTCCTGATGAACTACTTCCTCCACGTGAAAAACCACGTTTCCGGTAATTAAATCTGCCTCTATTATAACTCATTTCCTCTTATTTTGTTTAAAATATAACTTTCATAAAAGTATTATTATCAACCGTACATTTTCAAAAACCGCCATTGCGCAAACCTAGTTTTGACATTTGACATCTAGCAAAAGCAGTGCTGCCACCCATCAAACATTTCCATCAATTCCATTCACCATTCTGTTGACTCATGTCCATAACTAAATAATTTAAATAATTATTAATTGCAATTAACTCTTGCGCCATGTTAATTGAATTCTTTTCCATAACATAATATAAATAAACTCGGTTCTTTGTCCGATTCAAAAGTCAAAGATTACGTCATTGTGCGCACGCAGACCCACACAATCATTCTCAGTCGGTTCTTCAATTTACAAGAACTGCTAAAAAAACTTTTTAAAGTTCATTATTGTATATGTGTGATATATTTTTGATGTAAAAGTTGTGTACATAGTTAGTTAAATTATTTTAAATCATGTCGAGTAATTGTGTTGAAGTCACGCCCGAAAATATAGCGGCTGCCGAAAAATTCAAAGAAGAAGCTAATGAATATTTTAAAAGTAACTATACAATATTTATATATCAAACAATATATATATGTATATCACTTTATATACAATTCTTTTGCCTTTTATCAAATTTGTATCTTTATTTATTTATTTGTACATAACCTCAAACATATTGTAATTGTTTATTTTGCAGAACAAGATTACGAGCGGGCTATAGATTTATACAATAAAGCAATTGAAGCAAATCCAAATAGTGCTATTTATTACTCAAATAGAAGCATTTTGCTTCTTAGAACAGAAAGTTTTGGGTATGTATCAAATAAAAAGACCTCATAACCTTAATGATATGTCACATATTAGAATAAATATATAAAATTAAGCATTACATTTATATATTAAGTGATTGTCTTTTACATTCAAAGACTAAGAAGTAAAACATTGTATGCTACCATGGAATAGTCTTAAGTGGATTGTGCACCTAAATTTTATTAAAACTTTTACATATAGATTCACGATATATTATTGATGACTTTTATTCTATTATTTTAGTTATGCTCTTAGTGATGCATCGAAAGCGATTGACTGTGATAAGACTTATATCAAAGGTTATTATAGAAGAGCAGCTGCCCATATGTCTTTGGGCAAATTCAAGGCTGCTCTTAAGGATTTTGAATATGTACGCTAATATAAATATCTAATTTATATACACCAGAGTTTGTATTCATCATTAATGTTTTTTTTCTTTAGGTAGTAAAAGCTAGACCTAATGACAAAGATGCTAAATTGAAGTACAATGAATGTAATAAGATTGTAAAAAAATTAGCCTTTGAAAAGGCTATAGCTGTCGATAAGCCAGAAAAAAATATTGCTGATACTATTGATTTTGCTGCAATGTGTAAGTATAGATATTATTGTTCATTATCAATATATATACGAAATTTATTTATTTATTACTAGCTGACCCGGCAAACGTTGTTTTGCTAAGTAAGGTATATTCTAAACAATTTCTAGAGAATCAAAAAATTTAATACTTTTAGTGAATAAGGATGCGTTGTTTGAATGCTGTATACAATTAGGTATTATAAAAACAATAAACCCCATTAGTTTGTCTATATTTTGTCAATACAATCAAACTGCGGGACATTTTCGATGATTTTCCAAAATAAATGTTTCGATGGAAAGATTTTGTTTTAAATACGATTCCGAAACTTTACTGTAATAATAATAATGTTTAAATTTTTAATACTTTTGGTTCAAATCAATCAACAATCAAACACATACATAGCCGAATATTCCGAATGTGCAAATTATGACGCGTTAAAAGCAAACATGTCTCAATTGTCTTCCATATTGAAAAAAAAATTAATTACCGCGAGTGTAAACAAAGACAACTGTGAGGTTGAGCACTTCTTGTCCCGAATCTCCAAAACGCGGGCGAAAAATAATAATAATGTTTAAATTAATTAATGTTTAAACCGCTCATTTTCTCAAAATTTGATGAATTTTTAAAATTAATCTACTTGTTGTAAGACCGTAATATAAAACTAATCAGTATCATTTCCAACAAATATCTAATATATAATATTTTAAAACGTGGACGGAAATTTTTATTATAACCAAAAGTATTTATGGTTATATGTATATACTTATATTAAATCCAATTAATTTAATTTTTTATTATTTAATCAAATTTTTTTGTTGGATTACCGAAATCGCTTGACCTGCCTCCCACAAATTTAATCAGTTCTCCATTTTGTCTATATATGTAAATTTCTTTTAATGATATTGTAGGTTTGGAGGAATCTCCAAAATCCGGTCGAAAAATTGTACCCAAAAATCGTATATTTTATTCTATAAACAAAAATACGAAAAAAAAACTACGGAAGATAATATTATTCACGCGCGAATTTTAAAACCGTTTAACAATCATTCGTATACAACATAAGAAATTATTCTCTTTGCGTGCGTGTGTGTGTGTCCACGTAAGTTATTTAATTGCATGCAAGTTGCGACAGTGGTTCAGTTAATAATTTGAAAAGCCGTAGATAAGTGTCAATCGGTACGCAGTTGATATTTTCCAATAATAGTTCATAATTCATCATATTGTAAATTTGTGGTAATTAGTGTGTTGTAAATTCAGTGCGTTCAATCAGCATATAATCGAGATAAAATTATAAGGAGTATTGAGACAGAGTTCGTTCACTAGGAATTAAAAAGGACTGGAAGACAGGTAAGTAGTTTTTTTTTTCATTGTAAATAATAAAAAATTAAATTAATATTAGATATACGTTAGAAATAATTGTAATTTTAACATCGAATTGCTTTTAAATTTTTGAAATCGATCGACTAAACAGGCCTAATTAATATAAGCGATTGAAAATCATTGATGGAATCATACTTTTATGGTGTTTAGTGTTTTATAATTTAACTTATCATCATTATCCCTTATTGATTTTTGGTATTATATTTTTAGAATATTTACTTGGTAATAATTTATAGTTTTAGGTTATTTATTGAAAAGCAATATTAGAGGTGAGGCATATCTTATTTTTTAACTTCCCGTAGGGCAAGTTATAGTAATCGCAAAAAAATCGAAAATGAAAATTTTTGCATTTCTCGACGTTTCAAAGGTTTCTGAATATTTTGGCATACCTTAGAAAAAATGGATGTATGTGTGTGTGTGTGTGTGTGTATGTATGTATGTATGTGTGTGTATGTATGTGCGGATACAAATTTTCGTCGACGATTTCGGGAACACCGATCAACCGATTTGAATAATTCAAAGAACATTCGATTCGTATTGATAAGGAGACGTGCTGATTAGTTTTTGGCGAAGGCAGGTCTAGCCGTTCCGAAGATACGGGGCTAAAAGTGCCAAAAACGGTAACTCAGTTTTTAAGAGAACGGAGCGTCCGATTTTAATAATTCAAAAAACATTTTACTTGTATTGACAAGGTGAAGAACCGATCAAATTTTCATAGGCAGGTCTAGCGGTTTCGGAGATCTAATGAAAAAAGTAAAAAAAAATGCCATTTGGCGGTCAAAAATGATCATTAAACATATGCACATCAAATTATCAGATATTTTATAGAGATTTTAACAATAAGTATAAATTTGGTTACATTCCAATGGGTTCCGTACCAATGTTTACGCGTTGGACTGCGACGCGGCGCTTACGCTCATTGATATTTTGTCTTTATGCAGTTAAAGCAGTACGATTGCTTTGAAAAAAGTTTTAAGATCTTCCAAAATATGTCAAAATAAAAAAAAAAAATTTTAAAAAAAATATTAAAAAAAAAATATTAAATTTTTGTCCAATTTATAGGTTCTCAAAAATCTTATTTTTTCGAAGTAAAATTTTTTCAAAAATGTTAATTGTTTTTAAAAAAATAATAATTTTTGGTACGGGAAGTTCCAGCAATTTGCCTTAAGGCACGATGCCTTAATTGCCTTAAGACAGAATTTCACTTACAGCTAGTATTTATATTTACTTGGTAATAATTCACAGTTTTAGGTTATTTATTGTGAAATAATTGTATTGGAAAAGCAATATTAGAGGTGAGGCATATCAGTTATACATATAAGATACGCGATCAATATTTTATTTAATAACTTATCATATAATAATTACTTTGTACCATATCAACTTTTTACAAAAATGGATATTTTTTCGAGCACATTGACTGGTAATAATTCTGGAATTAATAATTGTTCTTTAGAATATAGTAATATCCAAAATGCATCTATGAGTATTTCAGCCGAATCCTCGAGGGAGTATAGACAATTTTCTCTAGATTTTCAGTTCGAGGATTTATTTCACATAGTCGATGGTACAGTTAAAATGAATAAATCTTATAAAGAAGCATTTTTGAAGTGTTTTAGGAAAGCTGCAGTATATCCTTGTGATTTGAACTTTCGTTATGCACGTGTGCAAAAAACTAGTGCTCATATAAAAACTTATTGCCCCAAGAATCGCAATCAAAAGGAAGTGAAGAAAGTTGGAAATTGCATGATATTTAATGTTAACATAAAATTTGATCCTGATCAAAAAATTATTGAAAAAGTTTGAATTCTGAAGGTAAAGTTAATCATGGAACAGTAACTAATTAGGTGTAGGCAACTAAGAGGAAAAGATAGAGATGATTTAAAAAAAAAAGCTGAAACATCAGAAACCACTAGCATGCCATATACAGCAGTTCCACGATATGAAAGCAGAATTTCCTGAAGCATATGATGCGTTCGGTAAAGTATACAATCTTCCTTCACAAGTTTGCTTGCGTCAAGCAAAGTGTGAAGAAAATAAGAAAAAGGACTTAGATTCCAATGACATATTAGATGTAATGCTATATCAGTTAGAACAAATTAAAAAACCTCAACATAAGCAATTTTTACGTGGCTGTTTAAACTTTGTTCCCATAATAACAAGTCATAATCCATATGGTATATTAAATAAGTATTTTCAAAATAATGAAGAAGCAGTACTTCATTTTGATGCAACGGGTAGTTTAATAAGAGAACCTTTTGAAAAATGTAACAGAATTTATTTATATTCAGGTGTATTGCCAGTCACCACAAGTACAGGTCGTTATACATATCCATTAATTAATTTTATATCACATGAACATAATGTTAGAACGATCGAAAACAGTCTTAGAGATTGTGTAGATGAATTTGGTGGTCGTATGAATTTTAATCGAGTCGTTTGCGACCACAGCTATGCAAGCATTCATGCTTTATTTCACACTTTCAATAATTCTAATTTAATTGATTATATTAATAAATGTTATATGTTTTTAAATAATAAATTTTTCAACAATTTTACAGAGAACATAACATTGCATTTATGTTGCAGTCATTTCACCAAGAGACTGTCATATCATGCAAAAAAATTTGCAAACGGTAATAAGCAATTAGAATCGTTGTCTGTTAGATCAATTATTTATCTTTTAGGAGAAAAATGTAGAGATTTGAAGTATGCTCAAAAAATGTTTGCTCACATTGTGTGGATTTTAGGCAGTGAGTATCATAGTAAAGAAATAGATTTAGCAATCCAGGAAATTAATCAGTTAGAAAATGAAGAATCATTAATAAGCCTCAACAAGACAATCTCAACGAATAATGATGAATTGGAAATAACAGAAGACCCTACATCATGTGAAGATATATTAAAAAATAGTCTATTTTATAAAGACTTTTTTAATATTAAATGTGAAATTGTCAAACATATGCCGAAGGAAGGATATAAAAATCCTTTCTTTAACCCGGCATTTTTAAATTACATTACTAACAGATACATTCCTATTATACCTTTGTGGTCAGGTCTAATGTTGGACAACGACAGAAAACATTTGTATTCAAATGCTGTTGTCGAATCTTATTTTAACACATTAAAGAACAATGTCTGCCATGGTGTTAAAAATATGAAGATGGGTCGTTGTATAAACATAATTGAAGACTATATCGAGTATTGCAATAATGATTTAATAAATAGATCTCCTTTATTACAGAAACCTAATTCTGAAAAAAGTAACGAAAGTTATATTAGAAAAAAGAGAAGAAATAGAGGTCAGGAGGAGAAGGTAAGTAGAAAGAACAATATTAAACATTTGAAAAAAAGCAATACAAAGTCATTAAATGTAAATGAGGACCATGACATAACAACAGTAGATGTGAGAGATGCCATGGAAACATGGAACAAAAAATCTAAAAGTTCAGTAAATTTTTATTTATGCAAGAAAAACACTTTTTCTTTAAATAAATGCTTGAACACTAATAACTCTGCCGACTTTGGTGCAGAATTAGTAATAGATTTGTATGATAACTGTGTAGCTAAAGATTTCAATATCTACCTAAAACCCTACTTATATGATAGGGATAGCTGTCAATCATATCTTATAGGATTTTTGGGTAAATATGCAATTAAATTGATTAATTTCTTCAGTTTGTATAAAAATGAGTGGTTAGATGATATAATCATCGACTCTCATTTAGCATCAATTGGTAATAATAACAAAAACTTCAAAATTTTTACTGTTCATGAATATAACCATATTATGAATATTAAAAATGATAACTTTGTTCTAGATTTATCATCAGGTATAAAGTATCAAGATCAAGATCCATACGAGATGAAGATACATACAAGATTAGAACCAACCAGAAAATCGCCTACAGAATTGGAGAACGTACACATGGATATATTTATTAAGTTAAATTAGGCTAGAATACATTAGGCTGGTAGTTTACTATTTTTTATTTTAAAAATGGGCGGGGAAGACGGCAAGGACCTTCCAGTTCGCATAGATTTCGCGTTTTTTCACAATTATTTAATATTAATTCATATAACAATACTCAAAATACAAATTTATGAATTTTATAAATGCACTTCACTATAAGCTTCATAGTGCTGGGAACCTATGAAGTTAAAGTATTTACATGGTGGATCTTAGGGGGGTACATCATGTAAATACTTTTTTTTTCTTTTTTTCTTTTTTTTCTCGTAATTGCAAAATTACCATAGTACATTACAATTTTACATTTAATTTCTAACAGGTTCTTGCATCGTCTACGGTTTTTTTCTAAAGAAGATCTTCATATACATTTAATCATCTCGTGGGGTATTTTTCATGTTATATTCCTATCATTTAAGTTAGACTTAATAAATTAGCTTACTTAATTAATTTAAGTTATTTTGTAAGTGGACTAGGGCTGTACTCAATTTGTACGGCGACACCACATAAAAAAAACGCGCCTGGCAACTATACCTCCTGGGTGGTGTGGTAAATAGTTGCATCTTAGCTATAAGTATAATAATTATCAATTTAATTATTTTATTAATTATATTTAATTAATATATAAATGTGTAATGAAAAATGTAAAATACGCTGATGTTAAATGTCCAAATATTCAATATAATAAAAGTTTTAAAATAATCTTTGTTTTTCAATCTGAAAATCTCCATTTTTTTTCAGGTAAAATTATTATTTAAAAAATATTTTTTTTTTTTTAAACTATATTACGTTTTGAACAAGTGTATGGTTTGGATAATAATATAATCATATTATTATGGATTATAATATTATGCCCAAATGTATTTTTTCCCTCATGTTTTTTTATTTTGAATTTTTATTTTACTAATATACAACTAACCTGATTTTTAGTACTTGTAACATATTACTATTAGTAATAGGAGAATTATAATTGGACATAATATTATAATCCATAATAATATAATAATATTATTGATTTTGCAATATTTTGTCATAAAACATTGGTTCGATACCATAAAAATATCAGCGTTCCATTGCTGCATATTTTCATCACATAATTAATGAATAGTTACTGATGATTTAATTATTTAAATGCAAATTTAAATTGAAACTTATTCAAAAGTTAGTTTAATAATTTGCTTGCTTTCTTGTGCTGAGATTAGTTAGAAAACACACACATGCATTTTTGAGGTATGCGAAACCTTCAAAACGTGAAGAAATGCAAAAATTTTCATTTTCGGTTTTCGGTCAATTACTATAACTTGAAATGAATAAGTTGCTTTTTACAACTATAAAGTAAATTAAAAAATGCCGCCCCAAAATAAGTGCCGCCCGGGTCGGACCGCCCCCCCCCCCCTAGGTACGCCACTGCGCGTATCCACGAGTTTCCCTACTATAATAAATTAGTTTTTTGTGCAGACGTCCCGGAGTTTATGTAAGTTACTATAATAATTTAGACATTTGTGCCAGAATTCTGATAAAGATATCTTTCCACAAGAGAGTGAATTATCAGTATTTACAAGTTTGTTTGTATTAAATATAAAGTTCTTCATTTATTATTACAGTTATTCACTATGAGTGGCAAGCTTGAAAATGTTAACAAAGGGTTCGTTCCATCCGAGCAAATCTGACAGTCCGAAACTGTTTCAAACTAGACCAAACTCATTCTGATTTTTTCATGGCAGTTGGCAATGGTTTGGTTTTGATACATGCAACGCGATCGAACTCGGATCACTCGATTGTATTAATAATTATTATTTTAATACATAAATATAAGTTTAATATATATATATATATATATATATATATATATATAACATATTCTAATAAGATATAACTTAATTATATCAATGAATTTGCTTTTTAATATTTCCTAGTTATATATCGTTATGTCGCTTTAATCTAATATTCTATAATGTTTGAACTCCTGTAAATTCATTAAATTTTTAATGTTCTATTTGAGATTAAATAACAGTATATTTTAATCGTATTAAATTGCGGAGTTTTTGTTTGTGCCGAGTACAAACACAAAATGATAGTTTCAAACTCATCGGACTGCTTGATGGAACGCATTACTGACAGTCCGCAACAGTTTGAAATCCGAAATTTTGGATGGAACAGAAAAAAGTGTTCTGCGCATGCGCGGACAGTTTCGGACTGTCAGATTGGCTCGGATGGAACGAACCCATAGAGTATATGCGTTCGTGCGCTGACAATTGGGAACGACTTCCGCCCTTGTCATTCGCACAAAGATTGTCAAAGAATTTGCATAGTTCGCTCAGTAGTGTGGTGTTATAAGTGCTTGTGATTACCAATAAAAAGGTAAATATACTTACAACAATATACAAAGCTCTTTTGTTGCATTTATGATACAATTCTGTATTATTTTACGGAGTTTTGCGCAAAATGCTTGCGCAAATTATGGCCGGCACCGACGCCGACCACCAAACCATCCTATATCCGAATAATAACAACGATCACGCTTCGACAGTAACAAATAAACAAAGTCTTAATGATTTGCATTAAATATACACATTCTTTTTACATTTTCTTTCGTATTTTTTCGAAATTTTCAACAAATTAATAAATTTTTAAGATGGCTGCCGCCGTACAGTAACGATCGACTATGTTCGAATTCAAAATGGAGACGATCGTTTGTTTATCATTCGAATTATTTGATTTTATGTACGATATAATTATTATATATTATCGTAGCATTATTATTAATACTTTTTGATTTATTTAGGAATTTTGAAAACCGGAGTCCAAAGTTTGATAACCACTGGATATCGGCAATAGTTGTTGCATATAGATATGGAGCGTCAACAGAGTCATACCAAACGTAAATATATTTCGATTGTATTTTTATTTATTCGTTTGTTTTCACTATAATGATTTCTATGATTTTTTAAAATTTTATTCTTTTTTGTAATTTTACATTTTATTTATTTTATAATTTTATTGTTTCTAATTATTCATTTAGAAATTTTAATGAAATTATAAGATCATTACAATTTATTTTATTAAAATTTTAAAATAATTGAGATGAATATTTTCCAGAAATTATTAAAATTATAGAAATTATTAAAATATAAATAATAAAAGAAATTTAGTAATCATATCAAATATTTTAAAGTTTGAAATTTATTTTAAGTTTTTTTTAAACTTTTTTTCTAAACTAATTGGTTTGGTATTTAGCCTTAAGGCAAGTTACATGAACTTCCCGATATGTGTAATTAATTGACCTAATCAATACAAACTAAATTAAATTATGAGTGATTAAAAGTATTCCGAGTGGATTTATTACACAGAATATAAATAATAACAATAGTTATAAATATTATATACATGATGATTGACACGATGCTGTTGTTGTTAATTCCAGTCTTCCTTGCATAGAGTTTATGAATTTGTTCTTGATCTTCTTTAATTTTAGATAGCTCATTTACTTGAATTGACTTGATTGCAATTGGTTCGGATGATTTTGAAATATTGTAGTTTAAATTAAATCTTGGTAAAATTATAGCTTTTCCTTCTATTGAAGATTCCATATTATAGTAATTTTTATTGTCGATACTGAATTTGCATTGATGGGTTAGTTTCAAAATAAAATTTCCTTTAATAAATTTTGTTTCTTCTTGATGATTGCAAGACATATCAATTCTTGATACATGAACTTCCCGATATGTGTAAATAATCGACTTAATAAAAAAAAAATGTGTAAATAATATACTTCATCAATCCTACTTTAAAAAAACGATAATAATTTTAGCAAAGTTTGACGAATTTTTAAAATTAAACTACTTGTTGTAAGGCCGTAATATTACAGTAAATTCTATAAGACCATGATGTATATCGCCAAAAAAAGTTCCATGAAAAAAGGCTTAAATTTTCAGCCTTTCAGCATCATTCCCAAATGATATCTTTCGAACAGTTTTTGATTTTTCAAAATCGGTTCGGTAGGATAAGCTTAAATGTGGACGAAAATTTAACACTTTTTTTCAACATTTAATTACAAGAAAACGGCTCGGTAGATTTTCACCTAAAATTAATCAGCATCATTCCCTAATGATATCTTTCGAACAGTTTTTGATTTTTTAAAATCGGTTCGGTAGGATGAGCTTAAATGTGGACGAAAAGTTCAACACTTTTTTTCAAATTACAAAGAAACGGCTTGGCAGATCGTTGCACAAAACTGACAAACGATAGTCCTCACCGAAATACATCAAATGGCTTTTAAATTTCTAAAATCGGTTCAGGCGTTTTTGAGAAAACGTCGATCAAAAGTCTAATTTTGACAAATGCCAAAAAGACCATACTGATTTTTGCAAACTTTGACGAATTTTTAAAGCTGAACCAGTTGTCGTAGGGCCGTAATATTTTAGTATGATCTAGAAGACTATGGTATCTATCGTCAAAAAAATAATCATAAAAATCGTCGAAATTTTTTTTTTAAAAACTTTATTACAAGAAAACGGCCCGGCCGATCTCTACCAAAAACTAATCAGCACGATTCCCAACCAATATCTTTCGAACGGTTTTTGAATTTTCAAAATCGATTCATAACTGCGGGCTAAAACGTGGACGAAAGAGTTTTCACTTCTCTGCTATTTACGAAGAAACGGTTTGGCCGATCGTCGCACAAAACTGACAAACAATAGTCCTCATCGAGATACATCGAATGGCTTTTAAATTTTTGAAATCGGTCCAGCCGTTTTTGAGAAAACGGCGATTTACGGCAAAAAATCTGTTGGTGCACACGCACACACACACGCACACACACACACACACACACACACACACACACATACTTTTTCCAAATTTGGTCTCATTCGATTCAGAATGGCTTGAAACGTCGAGAAAACATAAAATTAGCGAATCGGATTTTTTGATGAAAACATAAACTTCTCCTTCGGGAAGTTAAAAATATAGTGTGCATCATTTTTTGCTCTATGATATTGTGTGAAATGTTAACCTGAACCTCATTACATGTTTCGATGTGAGTGTTGTCTACTTGTAATAATTTTATTATGCATTCGTCATTATTTGATAGGATATGTTTAATATTGCAGAAATATATTTTTGAAACTGCTCTGCAATCTGCATCATCAAATTGATAGTTATTATTGCCAATTTTAAGGAAAGGTTTAGGTGGAATAATGACTCTATTTTCGGTATTTGGAATTGGAAACAATTTATAATGTTTATAAGTTTGGAGTAGATTATTATTATCATCCGTATAATAATATTGAATTTTTAATAAATTGTAATGTTTGTGAAGATTACTATCGCCTATGGAAAATGGTAGTGAATCTGTACTGTATAAATGCTTTATAGTATTAATCATAAAATTCAGATTATCTAATTTTATTATTGAATTATGAATTAAATTCATTTTAGCTAAATCTATTTATATTTTTATGTCACTTAAAATAATTGTCATCAATATAACTAAACTATAAATAATTTCTTCTAAACTATCTGGTTTATGAAAAGTGTCTTTATATTTTTTGCAAATTCTTAAAATAGCATTTTTCTCTTCGAGATTCATGTGGTCAGTCCGTATTAGGTTTTCAATGTCGGAAAAATCTATATTTGAGTCAGATACAAAAATTATAAAATTCTATTTCATTTGTGAGTTCTACTTGTAAAGGTTTGGTTAATGTTAAGTTAATTTCGTTTTCTGTTAGGTTAGGAATTTCAACTATGGCTTCATTGTTTTTTGCTAATGTTACGGTATCTGGAATGAAACAATTTGGAAAATTTTGCCTTGTAATTAGAATTTCACCTTCTTTAATGTTAACTGGGACTTTACATTTTTGAATGCATCTTTCTGGTATCTGTTGACTAAAAAGTATTTTTGCCGGACTTTTTAAATAATGTAAGTTTAAATTAGTATTGGGTAACACTATCAACCCATTATTTAAATCTATTATTGCCTTCAATTTTTTAAGATTATCAATACCTAATAACCCATTGAAGGTTTCATGAAATTTAAAAAGATGGAATGGCAGGTTTTCATTACCTTTGAACTCTTTAAAACTCGGAATATTACATGCAAAATTTCCTTTGTGTGTTGCTGAAGCAGTTTTTATTGTACAAGGGTCAGAGTAAATAAAATTTTTGAAATATTTGTTAGCGATTTCTGGACAAATGAAAGATTTTGTGGAGCCTGAGTCAATAAGAAATTTCATATTTGGATTTTGGATTTGTATGTATGAGAGTTGATATGTTACTTGAATATAATGAGCGATATTTTAGAAAAACTAACGATTGAAATAAATCATGCTTTTGATGATATGTTGGGGATGAATTTAGCTATCATGTGAATCCATTGTAAGCGAATCCAGCGAATTATTTAAAACAAAAGCGCTGGATTTAATTTTTTACAAATAATTTTCATTTTTGTAAAATTTTCAAATATTATTGTTTTCTCCTCGGTCCTACACTTTTCAAATATAGTTTTAATACATCAAAAGTAGCCAAACGTAACCATTTTTAACTTCCCGTAGGGCAAGTTATAGTAATCGCAAAAAAATCGAAAATGAAATTTTTTATATATCTTTACGTTTCAGAGGTTTCTGAACATTTTGGCATACCTTAGAAAAAATGGATGTATGTATGTGCGGATACAAATTTTCGTCGACGATTTCGGGAACACGGATCAACCGATTTGAATAATTCAAAAAGCATTCGATTCGTATTGATAAGAAGACGTGCTGATTAGTTTTGGCAAAGGCAGCTCCAGCCGTTCCAAAGATACAAGGCAAAAAGTGCCGAAAACGGTAATTCAGTTTTTAAGAGAACGGAGCGTCCGAATTTAATAATTCAAAAAACATTTGACTTGTATTGACAAGATGTAGAATTGATCAAATTTTCATGAAGGCAGGTCTAGCGGTTTCGGAGATCTAATGAAAAAAGCAAAAAAAAAAAATGCCATTCGGCGGTTAAAAATGATCATTTGACATATGCACCTCAAATTATCAGATATTTTTTATAGAATTTCAACAATAAGTATATTTTTTTTACATTTCTATGGGTTCCGTACCAATGCTTATGCGTTAGACGGCGGCGCGGCACTTGCGAGCTTTGACATTTTGTCTCTATGCAGTTCAAGCAGTGCGATTGCTTTGAATAAAAGTTCAGAATTTCCAAAATATGTCAAAATGAAGAAAACTTTTTCAAAGAATTTTTTTGTTTCCAAAAAAAAATTTTTTTTCTCAAAAAAAAAAATTTTTTTTTTCAAAAGAAAGTAATTTTTTATCAAATTTACAGTTTCTCAAAAAAAAAATGTCAATCGTTTTTAAAAAAATAATAATTTTTGGTACGGGAAGTTCCAGCAATTTGCCTTAAGGCACGATGCCCTAATTGCCTTAAGACAGAATTCCACTTACAGCTAGTTTTACTATAATGTCAGATAACGCTTTATCCGCGTCGCCGGTGGGAACCGCTGCGCCAGCTACAGCATCGTCGAGTGAAGCCGTCCCATCGAAGAAAAAGCGAGTGAGGGCGCCCTATCCTCCCATATACGTAATGGTCAACGACGCCATAGCAAGCCTGAAAAAACGCGGAGGATCGTCGCTGCAGGCGATCAAGAAATATATGTCGGCCAATTATAAAATCGACGCCGAGAAAAAATCAACATACATCAGAAAGTATTTAATGTCGGCAGTTGAAATGGGAACACTCATTCATACGAGAGGCAACGGTGCTTCGGGTTCGTATAAACTTGCCGCTAGACAGAGGGGCGGCGAAAGCGGTGTATACTATTCTTTTCGATTAAGAAGAATGTTATTTTTTAATTCTTTTGATTATTTTAGTTTAAATTTTTTAAATGGTGAATTTAATAAAATAATTAAAATAAGATTTATTTTAATAATTTTTTCTTTATGCTTTGATAAGATTATAATTAATTTGATTTTTTATATTCCTAATACATATATTTTTTATTAGATTTATAATAAATATTATAGTTATAATTATGTTTTTATTAGGATTATGAGTAGGGTTAGAAATTAGGTTTTATAAAATATTATATATAAAAATGGATCGCAAAATGTGTTGGTAAGCGCATAACTCAACAACGCTCTTCGAGTCTTCGATCTTTTAAATTTTCAGCTCCTTCCCAGACAGCACAAGACATGCCAGGGAATGTCCCACTTGTCCTCACAATCTCCCAATATCGCGATATCCTATGAATATCCTATGAATATGCAACGGGACGTCTCAAAACCAAAGGACTCGAGCAGGTATAACGAACGGTTCACGACATGTCGATCTCATACGCGCACGGCTTGAGACCTCTAAACGTATATGTTTGTCCCTTTCTCTTCGCCGTCGCGTCGCTTGGCGTCATCAATTAAGCTACTGACGCTATATGTCGAATTCTTTTATAGTTGTTGCGTAATTGAGTATTATTAGTGAAAATTTCATTTGTTCTGTTTAAATATATATGTGGTGTTATTAATAAATAATATTGAAAATCCAAATGCTCTAAACTTGATTAATAATAGTGGAAATTGCATGTGTTTTATATAATTAATGTATATTTGAGTGTGTAATAAATAATTTATATCATACTTGAAAAAAATAAATTTACATTTTTATCAGTTTAGTTCTCTATCTAAGAGTTATAATTTGAGTTCACACTAAAATATATAGTATTTTAAAACTTCTAATATAATATGGCGCCAAAAAAAAAGTATTCAAAAGTGTTAAATTTATTTCAAAGAGGCAGTTTCAAAGGCGTGTGAATTACTATGTAAAGGCTAATATCCAGGCAACAGCTATTACTGATTCTGCAAATCTACAGGAAAGTTGCACAAGAATAAATATATGTGCAGAACAGCCAATTGAAAATATGAATAATGATTTGGAGACATTGATTACTTCTCCAGAAAAAAAGCTGCAGACAAATTGGACGGAACAGAGATAATAATTGTACGTAAAGCTTTTTGTATACTGCATGGTATTTGAAATATTATGTTACTAGTACAAATATATATTTTATAATGCTGGCATTTCTACCCTGCTAGATTCAATTGGCGAGGAAATTTTCATCAGGGAGATGACTAAAGTTCGATTAACCATGGAGGGCCTTGAGGAGCAAGTGAAGGAAATGATGTTGAGAATGGATTCCTTCCAGTCTCCTAAGGCTGTCATGAGTAGTGACATGGGCCAAATCAAGGAAATTTTAAACAAGTTTCCTCTGTGCTCAATGGACGAACTTCGAGAAGTGGAGGATAGTCTAAGAAACAACAAGGATGTGAAAACACAACTGGTAATCACATGTTCACCCAAATTTATGTTTATTAGTTAGCTTTATTATAAACTAGTCTTTATTTTTAGATTTTGTATTTGGCTAGGACAGGTGGAAAATGTGCTAAATCTGTCACAGTACAATTGATTAAATTGATATTTGATGATGGCCTGGCTAGGAGAGTTCAGCTGGGCAGGGGGTAAAGGAAAGCACAAGTATTGCGAGCTTGTGCTGTGCGATATCATCAATGGTAATTTATAGTTCCTATGTTTATGATATGTTGTAAATTATGTATAAAACTTACATATGAATAATTTCAGAAACTGTTCTAAAGAACTTACCTAATGAAACCAAGTTTGCCATCTCAGAGGCTACAAAAAGCTGGCTGAGGCATGCCAGTGAATGGTATACAAGGTATGTTTGTGAGATGTGTATTATTAATTTTATATATATATATATATATATATATATATATATATATTGAAGAGACGTTAGTAATGAATTTACTAATTAATGAATAAATGTAACCAATTTTTAATAACTTCTTGAGTAGATTATAGTTTATTTGGAATACTTAACGACGAGAATTGGAACATTTGTAGCTCTTCTGGAAGTGTGTGAAATCAAAGAATTTATTTAGATACAAAAATTTATTTAGCGCTTTATTATAATATTTTAGTTGTTACTTGTTCAAGAGTTCAGGACTAACTAACCTATATTTTTACATTTTTAAAATATTTCCAATATTTCTAGTTTTATGATAGCTCGCCGAGGGTACATGAGCTATCATGTAAACTTTTATTAACGGTTGTCTTGCAGATGTACAAGATATTCGCAACATTTACCGTTACTCGGGATTATACATCGTTCAAATGAATTTACTTATGACTATATTTATAATTATAAAGAACACAATTCTCAACACCTCCATCGTGAAAATTAAGCCGTCCTCGGCTTATTACATAACATTAGCGAATTTCAGGTTGTAATTAACTTGTACATTAATAACTAAAATCTTTATCTTAATAACTATGAGTTGATGCATCATGGATATAACAACTAAAGACATCAATTTTTATTTATATTTTAGTAAATCAAAACACTTAGCTAAACCTTAACATTAATATTATAAATTGGACTATTTTTTTAAATTCATTTACATTACATATTTTAGATTTAATTTATTTGTGAAAAGAAATATTATTTTTATTATTATTATTTAATCAATAAAATTTAATTGATAATTTGATTTATGTGATAATTAACATTATTCTATGAGATTTATCAAATTAATTAAATGCAATTCAATAATAAGATTTTTTTTTTTTTTAGAAAATTTGATAAAGATTATGTTACTTTACTCGTTTGGTATAAACTTTTTCAATTTGTCGTTGTGCACTTGTACATGTTTATTATGGATCAAAATGGTACTATTTATACTATCGGTTTTTAATATTTTAAAGGGACCTTTCCATAAGGGCAAAAGTTTTTTGCATCGCCGCGGATACGGAGTTTCATCTCTCAAAAGAACATACTCATCGATCTCAAAGGTTTCAGGATTCAAATTTTGATCATAGTTACTTTTAGTTTTTTCTTTACTACTCAGTAAATTTTGTCGAGCGAAACTATTCGCGTGCGATAACCGCGATTTTAACTCATTAACGTAAGTGTCGTAGTTATATTGAAATATAGGTTTTGCTATAGACAGTGGTAATTCTAATTTCCTACCAAAAACTAACTCGAAAGGTGTGTAATTTGTCGCGTTGTGTATAGTTGTATTATGGATAAAAACAGCGTATTTTATGCATTTGTCCCAATCTGTTTGGGTTTTGTTAATATAGGATCTTAAGTTTTGAACATAATCCCTATGGATCCTTTCGCATGAGCCATTCGACTCAGGTCTGTACGGGTAAGTTGTTATCTTTTTAATTTTTAGTAATTTGCAAACGTCCTTGAATAAATTGCTAGTAAACGTGGTGCCTTGATCAGATAGAATTTCCTTAGGAAAGCCGAATTTTAAAATAATTTCTGAAACGAATGCATTTGCGACTGTCGAACTTTCTTGGTTACAAATGGGGATCGCGCCTGCATATTTCGTTAAGTCGCATATAAATGTCAACAAATATTTATTTTCGGAGTCAGAAACGGGGTAAGGGCCGCAAATATCAATACAAATTTTTTCGAAAGGCTCGCGGGCTGTTGTTGTTATAACTAAAGGTTGCCTTGTTTTCTTACATACTTTATTTTTTTGACAATCAGGACATTTACTTACATATGATTTAATTTGTTTTCGCATTTTTGGCCATTTGTATATGCTACGTATTCTGCTGAATGTTTTTTTATGGCCCAGATGACCTCCCGTATATTGTGATCTATGAAATTGGTTTAAAATCTCACTTATCTCATCCGGGGTTAGGTTTTCAATAATTTTGTCATAATAAATTTTTAATTTTATATCGGTGTCTCTGAAAATGTATCGTAATAAGATTCTAAAATTTTCTATTGGTATGTGGCAAAAACTTTGAAATTGTGCCGGAGCTGCAATAGCAATGGATTTAATATTTTCTTGAATTAAATGAGCTTTTAGATTTAAGAGGCAATGAAAAAAATCTTCAAGTGTTGGCTGGGAATTCATGTTATTTACAATTGAGTAAAAAATTTGTTTTTGAGAGTAGTTTAAGTTGAAAAAATCGTGTGTTCCGTAATTAGCCAAATTGTTATTAATGTTACTATGTTGGAAAAAATCGAAATATTTAGTTAATTTATCATCGGGAGTTTGGTTTTTTATCACGAATATCAATGCGGACTCTTCATGTTTTAGGCATGAGAGAAAAACTTCATTCGATTCCTCGATATTGTTATTAATTATAACCGAGGTTTTAATAGTATTTAAAAAATTTTCAAAATTATTTTCGGAATTAAAATTGCATCTGCATAGAAGAGATAATTTTGGTTTAGAATCGATAGGAATAGATGAAATATTTTCATTAGATGCTAATTCTTGAATATCAAAAAATGAGCGAGATAAACTATCAGCATTCGTATTAGATGATCCAGATTTATAAATTATATCGAATTCATATTCTTCTAAAGAAAGCCTCCAGCGCATTTGCCGTGAATTTGGATCTTTACATTTGTACAGGTAGATAAGGGGCATGTGATCGGTGTACAATTTGAATGGTTTACCATAAAGGTAAGGTCGGAAATGTTTTATGCTCCATACGATTGCTAAAAGTTCTTTGTCTATAGTAGAATAATTTTTTTCTGCGGGGTGCAAGGTTCGCGATGCATATGCAATTGGTAAATCTTTTCCTTCGACATTTTGAGATAGAACCGCGCCTAATGCAAAACCGCTTGCATCCGTGGTTAATGAAAATTCTCGATCGAAATCGGGATACTGCAGTAAAGGTGGATTTATTAGTTTTTGTTTAAGTTCGTCAAATGCAAGTTCACACTCTTGGGTCCAATTAAATTTTGCGTCTTTTTTTAATAATTCGGTTAGAGGTAATGCAATTCGTGAGTAGTTTTGTATAAATTTGCGGTAGTAACCGGACAATCCTAAAAATATTTTTATTTCTTTTTGATTGGAAGGAGTGGGAAAGTTTTTTACTGAGGAAATTTTATCAGGATCAGGAGACACACCGTGTGCACCGATAATATGACACTTATCGGGTTGCAATTTTAGATTGTATTGTCGTAATTTTTCTAGCACTTCTAGTAGTTTGGTATTATGTTCTTCAAGTGTTTTCCCGTAAACTATTATGTCGTCCATATAAACTAGAGTTCTAATTCCTTGTATGCCCGACAAAACTGTATTGGTCAGTCTCTGTAAAGTCGCCGGTCCGCCCTTAAGTCCAAACGGTAACCGTTTATACTCAAAATGTCCGAAGTCAGTAGAAAATGCAGTTTTTTCTCGGTCAGTTTTATTTAGTAAAATTTGATGAAAGCCTTGAGCTAAATCTAGAGTCGTAAAAAATCGTGAGTTACCTAGTTGGTCAATAATGTCAGTGATGTTTGGTAGTGGGAAAGCGTCCGATTTTGTAATTGCGTTTAATTTTCGGAAATCGACGCAAATCCTCCATTTTTTATTTCCGTCAGTATCAGGTTTTTTGGGGACAATAATTAAAGGAAAATTCCAGGGACTTTGCGAGTTTTGAATAATATCGTCTGCTAACATCTGTGAAACTTGTCGGTGAATTTCTGTTTTATGAGCGTGCGGTAATCTGTAGGGTTTTATGTATATGGGTTTTTCGTCATTTTCGACGGGGATACTATGAGTAATCGTATTTGTATATGTCAGTTTGTCGTTTTCTAAATAAAACAGATCATGAAATTTTGTACAAATATTTAAAATTGAATCTTTTTCGAGATTTGTCATGTGATTAGTTTTTATGCATTGTAAAACTTTTTGTACTCTTTGATTCTTGTCATTATCATCAATTGTGTCGTTGTAATTTACGTTATTGAACAAACATTGAAAATCGATTGATTCTTGGTTAGATTTGATAGATTTATTTTTATTAAGATTTATAGAGTCGATTATATCAAAGTTGCTTAATAACTCGAAGTTTACGTCTTTTGAATTAAGGAATTGACGATCTGACGTAGGATTAATAACATTTATAAAAAAACAATTTTCAATAGGTTTTACAATGCAGTTAGCTAATATCAATCCGTTTTCATATTGTTTTGAAAAACATACTGCTTCGTCGTTTATTGCAGTTTCGATTTTTAATGTTGTTTCGGATCGAGGAGGGATTAAATGTTTTTCGAAAATAACCAAAGGGGTTGTAAACTCTTGGTTATTGATTTCTAGTGAAAATAATTTAGAATGATAATTAATTTTTGCTTTAAATTTTAATAAAAAATCTTTACCGATGATTCCTGAATATTTAATTGGGAGATTTGATACCACTTGAAACGGAAATTCTGTACTTTGTTCGGAAAATTTAAAGTTAATATAAGAAACGCCATGGGTCGTTAATGAATTTGATGTTATTCCAATTAGTTCAATTTTTTTATCTGTGTATACGAGAGTTTCTTTATCAATGTTATGAACTTTAATTAATGATTTGTCACTACCGCTGTCTATTAAAAAATTATGAAAAGTATTTGGTAGCTGTGTAGTTTCTAAAATGATTGATTCGTAACTGTTCGGAAAATTTAAATTTATATTGTTACAATTGCTATTTACATGAATGCCCGTCCCGGAACGGGCTCTGGCGAGTTTTTTGAACTTGAAGAAGGTGTATTCGATTGAATTTCATTATTTTCAGCTATCGGATTAGAATTATTAATAGATAAACAACTTTCCTGTTTTATTTGCGGAACCGTAGGGATTTGAGTTTGTTGGAAAAAGTTCTTACGATTGGGATGTCTACATTGATCAATCGTATGACCGAATTTTTTACAATAATTGCAAATTATCTGTGAATTTTTATGTTCGGCTTTGAAAAAACAATTACCACTGCTATGACCTATTTTATTGCAAAAGTCGCATGTTAAAATTGAGGATGAATCGGTATTTTCGGCAATGGCAAAGTCTATGGCGTCATTTAAATTATCGAATCTACAACATTTTACTAGATTTTTCAACGGCATTTTCAGTCCATTGAGAAAAGTTCTGAGAGCCATTTCATTATAAACATTTTGTAAATTATCCGCGACTGTTTGATCGTGTGTATCACAATCTTTATCATAAATTCTGTACAATAGTTTATTAATTCTTTCACTGAAAGATTTTACCGATTCATTAGGTTTTTGTTTACAATTTAGCAACTCAGCAAGAAGGATTGATACAGGAGTTTTTTCCGTATATTCTTTATACAAAAATAATTTTAATGAGTCCCAGCAAGAAATTTTGTTACGTATTATTTTTATTAGTACATGAGGTGGGAATTTACTTTTTATGGTTAAAAATAGTTTTTGTGATTCACTGGCCTTTAAGTTTTCATTCAGTGAATCACATACATCAATAAAAATACGTACATCAGTTTCGTTTTCAATAAAATTCGGTAATATAGCTAAGGCTAAATTTAAATCTAATAAGTTTTCATTCAAAATTGTAGATTGGTTCTCCATCTTGAATTTGTAATAATATATGAATTTTCTTACTTGAATTCCTTTTGTTTATGATAGAGGGTTTTGTTCACCTTGATCGTCGCTCCAGGGTTGTAGATTTAAGTCCTGATTTGGTCCCACGTTTTAAACTTCAAAATCTTCCACTTGTTATTATTCTTTTTATTAAATCTTCCAGTTATTATTTTTATTAGAATTATTTTGATGATTTTTATATAGATTTTGATCGATTTATTTGATAAGCACTTTATTTTTGTATCACTTGATAATTTTAAGAGTTTGGATATTTTTCACACACTTTTTGTTTTAATTTTTTTTTATTTATTTTATTAATTTGTACTCTTATCTCGGAGTTGGATTCGATTAAGCTGCCACCAAATGAAGAGACGTTAGTAATGAATTTACTAATTAATGAATAAATGTAACCAATTTTTAATAACTTCTTGAGTAGATTATAGTTTATTTGGAATACTTAACGACGAGAATTGGAACATTTGTGGCTCTTCTGGAAGTGTGTGAAATCAAAGAGTTTATTTAGATACAAAAATTTATTTAGCGCTTTATTATAATATTTTAGTTGTTACTTGTTCAAGAGTTCAGGACTAACTAACCTATATTTTTACATTTTTAAAATATTTCCAATATTTCTAGTTTTATGATAGCTCGCCGAGGGTACATGAGCTATCATGTAAACTTTTATTAAAGGTTGTCTTGCAGATGTACAAGATATTCGCAACATTTACCGTTACTCGGGATTATACATCGTTCAAATGAATTTACTTATGACTATATTTATAATTATAAAGAACACAATTCTCAACAATATATATATATATATATATATATATTATTTTGTAGAGTTTCGAACAAGAATCCAAAAATAATACAAAACTAGTTGGTTTGGTATTTAGCCTTGAGGCAAGTTACATGAACTTCCCGATATGTGTAAATAATCGACTTAATAAAAAAAAAGTGTAAATAATATTCTTTACCAATCCTACTTTGAAAAAAACGATAATAATTTTAGCAAACTTTGACGAATTTGTAAAATTAAACTACTTGTCGTAAGGCCATAATATTACAGTAAGTTCTATAAGACCATGATGTATATCGCCAAAAAAAGTGCCATGAAAATCGGCTTAAATTTTTTTTCAACAGTTAATTACAAGAAAACGGCTCGGTAGATTTTCACCTAAAATTAATCAGTATCATTCCCAACTAATATCTTTCGAACAGTTTTTGATTTGTTAAAATCGGTTCGGTAGGATGAGCTTAAATGTCGACGAAAATTTAACACTTTTTTTCAAGAGTTAATTACAAGAAAACGGCTCGGTAGATTTTCGCCTAAAATTAATCAGTATCATTCCCAACTAATATCTTTCGAACAGTTTTTGATTTTTTAAAATCGGTTCGGTAGGATGAGCTTAAATGTCGACGAAAATTTAACACTTTTTTTCAACAGTTAATTACAAGAAAACGGCTCGGTAGATTTTCGCCTAAAATTAATCAGTATCATTCCCAACTAATATCTTTCGAACAGTTTTTGATTTTTTAAAATCGGTTCGGTAGGATGAGCTTAAATGTCGACGAAAATTTAACACTTTTTTTCAACAGTTAATTACAAGAAAACGGCTCGGTAGATTTTCACCTAAAATTAATCAGTATCATTCCCAACTAATATCTTTCGAACAGTTTTTGATTTTTTAAAATCGGTTCGGTAGGATGAGCTTAAATGTGTACGAAAAGTTTTTTTGAATTACAAAGAAACGGCTTGTCAGATCGTTGCACAAAACTGACAAACGATAGTCCTCACCGAAATACATCAAATGGTTTTTAAATTTCTAAAATCGGTTCAGGCGTTTTTGAGAAAACGTCGATCAAAGTCTAATTTTGACAATGCCAAAAGACCATACTGATTTTTGCAAACTTTGACGAATTTTTAAAGCTGAACCAGTTGTCGTAGGGCCGTAATATTTTAGTATGATCTAGAAGACTATGGTATCTATCGTCAAAAAAATAATCATAAAAATCGTCGAAATTTTTTTTTTTAAACTTTATTACAAGAAAACGGCCCGCCGATCTCTACCAAAAACTAATCAGCACGATTCCCAACCAATATCTTTCGAACGGTTTTTGAATTTTCAAAATCGATTCAGAATTGCGGGCTAAAACGTTGACGAAAAATTTTTCATTTTTCTGCCATTTATAAAGAAACGGCTTGGCCGATCGTCGCACAAAACTTACAAACAATAGTTCTCGTCGAGATACATCGAATGGCTTTTAAATTTTTGAAATCGACCCAGCCGTTTTCGAGAAAACGTCGATTTACGGCAAAAAATCTGTTCACATACACACCCACACACACACACACACACACACACACCACACACACCACA
>NW_020539475.1:0-24077 GCF_003426905.1 Ctenocephalides felis
ATTATCTCTAAACGGTTCGGAAAAAATCTATAGTGCCTACTTCTAAGAATTTACAAGCCATAAGAATTTAATACAAATGTATAAATAAATATGATTAAACGAGATAATCATCTATAAATATAAGCTCGATATTTTTTTATCTTTTTTGCTTATATGTGCTTCCCCTGCAAAACTGCTAGTATTGTATGTTGCCATTAATTAAATTAATTAAATATTGAACAAAATCGAAATATAAAAACTCATTCTAATTCAAAACTAGCAATTGGATTCTTTTTCGATTTTAGCATAAAAACAGAACATAAAAATATGCACTTCCTTAGAACACCTTATTTAACTCTTGTTTTTTATTATAATGTATTCGAAATACTCGTACATTAGGTTGGGAAATAGCCTGCATAAAAAGTTGATTTCGAACACGTATCACGAAAACTCGAAACAGCTATTAAAGGGTATACACCGGTGAAACATCGAATGGGTTATCATGTTTTTACGAGCGATTCCCTGAGGTATTGGAAGGTGACGTGCCATCCATGTCCATTTAATTCCCTACTCAGGTATCATTTTTTGCGATTCTCAATTATAACGATTTCGGTTTGAATTGCATTTGCTAGTTTTTTTAGATGTCTTTTGGTTTAATTTTGATAAAAAAAGTCTTTTGAACTCCATTAAATCATATAAAGCATACTATAGTTTGTATGATGTATTGACAATGATATAGATTCCTCTAAACTATAAATATGATATAAAATGTAGATTCAACATTAGAAGAATCTATAAAAATGATGCAAAATCTAGATTCAGTTTTCAGAAAAATTCAGAAAATTTATCTGAATTTGTAATTGTTCTTTGAAACTGTAATGATGCATCATATAGGTACACTGTACATATTTCTAAATTATTGAAAGATATAAATAATTAAAGATATGAATAATGTGACAAATACATAATATTAAAAGTGATAAATAGTAGTATAATGGGTGTAAAATTACTACAATAATAGTAAATCCACTACAATTATAGTAAATACACTACAATAATAGTAAATCTACTACAATGCTTGTAGAAATACTACAATGTTTGTAAAAATACTACAATGGGTGTAAAATTACTACAATGTTTGTAAACAATACTACAATGAGTGTAAAATTACTACAATGTTTGTAAACAATACTACAATGGGTGTAAAATTACTACAATAATAGTAAATCCACTACAATAATAGTAAATCTACTACAATGATTGTAGAAATACTACAATGATTGTAAAAATACTACAATGGGTGTAAAATTACTACAATGTTTGTAAAAATACTACAATGGGTGTAAATATTCTGAAATGATTGTAAAAATACTACAATGGGTGTAAAATTACTATACAATGTTTGTAAACAATACTACAATGGGTGTAAATTACTTATATAATTGTGTTATTGAATTTATAATTAAAAGTGTAAAAATCTCATTTGAAAATAATTATCATTTTTTCCCAATCTTTGCGGTTTTGAGTTTAAAATATGGAAACAATGACATATGCATTCGTACAAAATAAGTGCAATTATTCGTCCATATATACAGCGTCAATATTGCGAAAAATTTTAATTACATCCACCTTGCAGTACAAATATAACACAAAACAATTAGCATTAATAAACATGACCATATTGTACATGAGCCTTGTGCAGTTGCATGTTGCACTCTATACATTTATGGCAATCGAAAATCTTCAAATAAGGTTAGAAAGAAATATAAAATGGAAAACAAACCAAAATGAAGTATAAGAATGGCCTTGCAATCGTTCGCTCAAAACAAGACTTCGACATAAACCAGTGACCGTGACCTATGAGACTTGTATTAGGTGCAAGTAATAAAAGTATCGTGAGGTCGATGTTTGGAATAAATTGACCAAAAATACTTGGACTGCATTTGACTGTCTAAAAGAGACAAAAATTGAACTACATGTCATGCATATTTTTAGGCCAATTATTATCTTATACCAAGGGCCGGTCTTGGGGTCCTCAGCGCCCGCATGCATTTTTTTTCCAAAAAGTTAAATTTTTAACACATTTTAAAAATATTGTCTACAAATTAGTACAAGATGCAGAGAAATTACATATTCTTGAACGATATTAAAAAACTATATTATAAATTTTATATCCGAATCTCGTGTTGGCGCCCCCTAGGGCGTGCGCCCGCATTTTTCAATGTAGGATCTGCCTTGCTTATACCAATAAATAAGTAATTATTAAAAAATAAGAAATAATGATGCAATAATCTGGTCTCGCTGTAGCTACAATATTGTCCAGAAGCATGCAAAAATAAACTGAGTTACTATATTTCACATACATCCAACCTGGAGTTTATTTTTGTGTCTATTTTCGTCTAATTTTGTTTAAAATATAAAATATAATGCTTATTTATTAGGTACCAGAAATGATGATGCTATATACTAGTATAAGTATCTACTGTGTGTCAATTTTAAACCATTTTCCAATATGATTTGGTAATCAAATATTTTATTTAAGGACGATTAGCTGTTATGCTGACTGTTTTTAAGGTTGTAGCTTTTTAGATGCTAACCCATACATTTGTTTATATAGATAATCATATAAATAATCTTTCACAAATTTAAGCCGTGAAAACTGTAAACTATCAGAGTCGAAATTTACAAGAAACGTTATCTATGAAAAATGTAATCTACTAAAATTATAATATATCTAAAATGTAGGACTATTAAAATTTATTACTAGATCAACAATAAGTATAAGTATTATATGAATTAATCGTTACGGGCTCCTTTATTATTACTCATTTAAATTCTATTTCGATGACCATGACTTATAAGACTGATTGCATTGAGTGCAAGTAATAAAAGTATCGTGAGATCGATGTTTAAATGTCGGCAGGCCTATTGTTTAGAAAAATCGTGTTATTTTCGATTTGCTCGATTTGGAAGTTCGACTCGGCTACCATTAATCTGCGTTGTGCGAAAGGCTGACAACCTCTTAATTGAACGATCCTTGACCTTCGCTACAATTGACCACCCGACTAGCTCAGTACGATTCTACAAACGCACAAGGAAAAACAGGGATGAATCGATCGAATGAAATTTATTGAAAAGTACTAAATTATTAAACATTGACTCACTTGCACCAAAATATTGCGCCCTTAATCGATATTAAAAGTTCATGAAGAAGAAGCAAAAGCTATTACAATTCACTAATAAAAAAATTGGATAAGTCTAACAAAAAATAATACGCCGAAGAAATTCTATTGGTAAAGGTTGCTCACTGAAAAAACTCTTTTTATATAGTTAATAATCTTTTAGAATCTCAATATCTTAAATACCCTGTACCCGTTAGCAAATAACCTCATTGAACCCAAGGTTCAGATTGGTTATAAGAAATAAATGATAAATAAAAAAAAAAAAATATCTTAAATGATTTTTTTAAAACAATAATAATAAAGACATTTAATGAGAGATACGTGTACGTCACATATGATGTATATTCTTTTAATTATTGTGTTTAATGCTGTAAAGTGATACTCCTCTGAAAACATAAATCCAAACAAACATATAAGACAATAAACGATGAAAACTTTAAGCTATAAGGTGTGTAAAATATATCTTTACCTAATATTTCTAGAAAACAACTCAGTTTCTAATAGATGATATAGGTATATTTCTAATAGATAATATAGGTATATTGTTGCAATGCCCTGAAAGGCTATTTTCATTTATTGTGATATTTGAAATCTTCAACATAACATCAAACAAAAATCTGACATCACTACTGCTTGATATCAAGGTGGCCGAAGTAGGTATCGAACCCAAAACCATTGAGTCATGACCGGATCAATAGGTTTTTGTAACCTGGTAATAACTACTTTTCAACTTTCACAAAATTTCAAATTTCAGTTAGGTTTAAATATTGCATGTACTTTATATTATCCATCCCTGACAATATGAATTATGAATGTGTAGCAAAGCGAATGCAAAGTTATTATCGTAGGTGTCGGTCAATATAGTGGAAACACATGGGCAGGTTGTGAACAACTATGGGTTTATTACAACAAATAAAACTGCTTACAAATCGAAAATATAAATTTGAAGTGAGATACGATTATTTATGCTAAGCTTGCAGCATCTATGATAATAAAACGAGATATTAGAATAATTTGAAACAAGAATTTAAAGCGGTAGTTAATATTAAATTATCCCAAGAGCCGCGGCGCATTTGCAATAAATTGCAAGACGCTTAATCACCTAATAAAGTAACAGACTTGTTAATTTCGTTGATAATGTTTGCTGCAAGTTGTTTATTGCAGTTTTAGTGGGTAATATTAAGTTAGTCTTTGATTAAGATGTCCAATATTCAACATGATCATGTTCCGCTTTAAAATTAAGAGCTTCTTGTAATTTAAAAATAAATTCAAATATAGTCCTTATAATATTACTATAAATATATGAAAATCAATAAACTATTACTGATGAATGAACTATGAAATGAAAGCATTTGATAGTATATTCGAGGCATATTCACGAAACATAACTCAATATTCAAATTCAAAATTAAATAATTTCAATAGTTTCAAATGACATATTTTGTATATTATTATTTCTTTACAAGTTTTTTTTATAAAAAGAATTATAACATCAAGAAAGTTAGTTCAGGTTTTACATAAATCTACGTTCTTAGTGTAAAACCTCATACTTATTGAAAAAATACCAGTATATTCCATTTCTTTGGATATTTAATACCAGTTTATTTTTTTTGCTGTATTTATTATTTGAGGAATGTTCATTTTGCAAGTTAGCAAAGCTACAAATTAGCAACATATTGTTACATTCTTGTGCAAAAACAAAAGATCTTTTCTATCTAAATATCGCTAAATATATAATTACATAAACTAATGAAAAAAACTAAATTACATTCTGTACAGATTTTTATTAACTCATGCTGCTTTCTTTGAACAAACTGAAGAACTTTGGAATGTATGGATAAAAAAATTCTAATAGCAGTTGATTAATTATTGATAATTGACCGTATTTTATAAACCAAAAAATCCAGTAGTATTGTACATATCAATATTGAAGTGTTTTATTAAATTTTGGTTATAGTTATTTTCCGTCACACAGTTTCAATTGTTCTCAAGTTCCACAATTCACACAATGTTGAAGAATTATCATTATGAATTTTGTAATTTATATTATCTTTTTTATTTTTTTTTGTAATCAATGTGAATTCAAATTTAAATTCTCGTACTATTACTATACCATTTTAAACTATATCTTATACAAAATAATTAAATTTTAATTGTTAAGATTAAGAATGTTTGAACTAAAATTAATTTAATTTGTTTTTGATCTAATTTGGCATAAATATGAACGTATGAAAATTATGTAATAATAATATGAAATAGATGAGAATATGACAAAAGTGGAGCCTGAGAAAGCGTAACCTGAATCAATTAGAAGTGACACCAGTTTTTGCTTGAAAATATAGATCTAAAATATTCTTATAAGCGAGAATTGACCTTTTTCAAATCAAAAATCAAAAATATAGCATCAGCATTGATAAAATTTTAATTATATCATCACAACATTTCATAGAACTGATAACTTCTTATTTCTGTTCAGAAAATAAGTAAACAATATGATTCTGCATTAGATTATTTAACCCGACATCAGGTTACTTGGACAAACGCTTAACCAACCTGATTAATCATTGATATATCTTTGGAAATGAAAACTTCGAGTATACGATAAATTAATTCATCACAACCGAATCATTCTATCACGACAGAATATCTCAATTAAGTCCACCAGTAATTTCCTGTCGGTAAATTGATGGTTTGACACGCAAGTAGAGGCGAATTGTGACGCAGAACCCACTCGTCGGCTCAAGGCCGTTCCTTTTAGGTATTATCAGAGGACTTTGGGCGCTCCGAACGTGACATATCGAGAAACAAGGGATTCCGCAACTGACACAACTAGACTAGACAACTGTACCAGCTGGGCAGGGCCGTATTCAGGGAAAGAGCACCTTTGGTTGTAGCCCAAGATTATTTATTTCTTTGTTCATCATACGATTTACTTATAATTTCCTTAGTGGACTATCTGGAAAATGTCATGATATTAACTAGTGGTGGAATTTGCTGGAACTTCCTGTGTCTTAATGAAATATTCGAAGAATATTAAATGTTTTCAATAGATTATATAAGTAGTGTTTAGAACTTTGGTTAGAGTTAGAATTTAAATCCTCATTATTTTTCGATATGGGATCGTTCAAGTATTACGTAAACAGATTTATTACAATTATTTATCTCCCCCCTACCCCCTTTGTCAGCAAAAGTAAGCAAATTTCTTACCAAAAATAAGCAAATTAATACCCCCCCGTCCCCCTATAGTTCTCACGTACGGCCACTATTCAAAAAAATTAAAAAAAAATTAAATGATTGAAAATTTAAAAAAAAAAATAAAAATTATTTCCAAGAAAGCAATCGTTTTGTCAACATATGCAGAAAGTTTTTTAAATCATTCAAATCGGATGCTTAGTTCTCTCAAAAACTTCTATTTTTTGCACATTTAGCTCTGTATCTCCAAAACGGCTGGACCTGCCTTTGCCAAAATCTGATCACCACTTCTCCCCATCATTACGAATCGATTATTTTAAATCGATTGATCCGTTCTTTTAAAAGCGGACATTTTAGCACTTTCCGCTCCATATCTCCAAAGCCGATGGACCTGCCTTTGCCAAAAACTAATCAGCATCCTATCAATATAAATCGATTGTTTTTTGAATTTTTCAAATCGGTTCATCCATTCGCCCAAAATCGTCTACCGACGAAAAATTGTCTCCACACACATACACACACACATACGCACATTCTTTTTTTTTAGGTATGCCAAAATGTTCAGAAACCGCTGAAACGTCAAGATATGCAACAATTTTCATTTTTGACTTTCGGCCCATTACTATAACTTATCCTACGGGAAGTTAATTAATTGTCTATATACTCTGGACTACATTACACTACACTATCAAACTATTACAAAAAGTGCTATAATACTTGAGAAAACCTGATAGTCAATAATTTGATTCGATATGAAATGCATGTAATATAAAATAATTTTATTCAAAAATGAATGAATCACCACATCTTCAAACCTATACCTTCAAGTAAAAGTTTTTAACTAGAAGTTTTAAAGATGGAAACCATTAAGTTATAACATTTAAGAAGTAATGAATTCTACCATTTATCATTGCAAATACAAATGCAATACTTTCTAAATAAATAGCATAACCTTCATTCATAAATTATATCTCAAATTGATAAATAGCTTATGTAATTATAATCTGACAGGAGCATATATATTAATTTAGATGGAGATAATTGCTTCATAGTTTGCTCAGTCAGATAGTGAATGACTAAAAGTAACCAAATTAAATAAAACCTTTAATTCCTAATAGCCAATTTTATACCCAATTATAGGATCTTTTTAAACAGATGAAGCAAACAACTAAAGACCTTAGGGCTCAAATCAAAACTACCACTTGTAAACAAAATTTTAGTTTACAAAACTATAATTTGCCTATTTGGACTTATGGCATTGAACTTTGGGGTTGTGCTAGTAAGTCCAATATTGTTTTTATTCAATGTGCCCGAACAATGATTTTGAAACAAATCGCTGATACCCCCTGGTTCATCAGCAATCAAACTATCCGCAATGATCTTAACATTCCATATATTGTAGACGTAATTAGCAGCAATAGCCTTCACCATCACTTAAAACTGGAAACACACTAAAACCACATAGATTCAGCACTACTCGGGATCTCTAATTCAAGAAGACTGAAGACGAAAATTCCATAGGATTTATATTAATTTATTTTAATTAACTAATTAGTTAACTGAGCAATGGAACAGTTTTCCATTCTCTTATTATATTTATTATTATTATTTATTTTATTTATTTTTTCTTATAATTTGCATTATTATTATTTCTATTTATTTGTTATTATTATTATTCAAGTTAGTTATTCATTTTTTTCTTTACATTATAGATTTGTTTAGATTATGTTCTCACAGCTCATAGAATTATTTACTTTATTATGATTGTTACATAACAATTTAATGAAAAAAAGTTCTTTTATCAAATAAATTTATTTTATGCCTTATAAGTTAAATGAACAAATGTTACTTAGAAATATGAATAAAATCATGATCGTATCATGGCGAATAAATATGTCATCGCTTACCTTAATAGATAAGCAACAGCAACATTCAGGATCATTTTCTCACTATTTGAATTATTGGTCTAAAATTCTAAATACACTACACTACACTACACTATAAAATCAGTACATATTACAAAACTACTAAATTGCTAAAATATTTGTTCGATTAGCAACACACGCATTAGAACTCATGCACAAATCCCTACTGTCATTTACTTAAAATTTAGCAATATGGTACCCTGTATTGAGATTAGATCATTTAAATACCTGGATCAGATTAATGCACAAAAACATTTGAAGACTAGACTTTCAAAACATATGTAAAAATGTAATAAAGAGTACAATATTTGATATTTTGATTTACTTACAAACGATATTATAAATACTAAATAGAATTTACAACTTACATTCCCACACCAACTCCGATAGATTTTTTGGAAAAATTTTGGTAAAATCAAAATCAATTACTATTTTATTTTTATTTTAGAAACTGCAATGCGATTCGAATACGCGCATCATGAAAATGTGTGATATTTTACATTTAAGACACACAAAAGTGTATTTGTATCCAGACTTCTTATTCAATTTGAGCAAATGCGCCAAGGAACAAGTGAAATTGCTGGATATAACACATGGGTTGACGAAAAAGTAAGATTATAAAAGATTAATATGGTAGATTTAAGGTGTGATTGAAAATTTGGTATGTTTTTGTTGTTTGTGCCAGGGTCATGAAACTTCAGAATGTCGTTTGTTAATTAAATTTAAAAAATATAACATTGGATATTCGGAACAATATCGAAAATCAAAAATATAATATCGGACATAAAACTCGGATATTTTTCTAATGAACTTATCAAAAAAAATCAGCAACTTACTGACTTACTTACTACACAAGTAGCGCGAGACATGTTTGTAACTCAAGTTAAACTGAATTTTGGGTCAATTTTGAAAGTTTGTTGAAATTTATAAATTATGAGTTAGTATTTTATTTTATGATTATTTTTTAATATATATATATATATATATATATATATATATATATACTGTACATGAAAAATATAAAATCGCATACAGTTTTAACAAAATTACCTGGAAATTAGCAATTTGTGAAGCACGTGCACTATTGCTTTAGTATCTTCTAGGCTCGAATACGGGCAAAGTATATTTTTAATATTTTACTATGTTTATACAATTAATAATTAAGTATTGAAAATTTACCTGGTCATTCCTTAGTATATGTATTAAATTTAAAAAATACAAACAAGAATTTGTTAGTAAAATTAGCAATTTACTAAACCAGTACCGTTCTTACATGCACCTTGCAATATAATCCTTAAATCATATACAAGGATTTATGAAGTATTTGCAATTCATTTATAAACAAAATATATTTGTTTATATTATTATAAATAAATACTATTTTATGCATCTTAAAAATGGATAAGATACAAATCTTATGCTGAAAGTGAATCAAAAAAATAATTTAGTACTAAAATTTAAAACAAGGGCAAAGTAAAAACTTTTGATTTTACTTTTTTATAAAATACAAAGAATGAAATGATATTTTGTAAGGCAATAATATATAATAAATATTAATTAAAATATTTTGGATAAATTTGGTGCGTCGATAGTTTTGGTGTCTAAACATACAAAGTTAAAATATTAGAGGTCTATGAAATCTGGTTTAATTAGAAAAATTATACAAGGTTTGCACAAACTGTTTTTAAAATTATTTATTTCTATATACCCATAAGTACATTTTATTAATGTATGTTTTAATAATATAATAAATAATAACAATTAATAATATCTATATGAAATTTATTCGATGCATGCAACATTATTTTATTTATATGTTATACGTATCACATAAATTTCTTGTAGACTATATGTAATAATTATTGTTATTAACATGAAATTTAGAAGTTGATTTAACTTATGTAAAAATATATTTTAAAATTTGTAAAATTAATAAAACGTACTTATTATTTACTCGTACATATATAATACATAAGTAACTTTAGAGAGTGTGCAAACCGTAATTTTTATAATTAAGGTACTTTCCATAGTCCTCTAATATTTTACCTCGGTGAATTTGGACACCATTGACATCATGCCAAGTTGGTCCTGGAATAAATTTGATGGCAACTTTGTTCACAATACTGCACTGCTTTTCTACGAGTTCCTGATGTTATCCATTGGGTTTCAATGTTTCTTCGTCGGGATCACCAATATATACACCGGGGCCATCCACATACAAAATTAATATATTGTAAATATATGAATTTTTTTTATTATTACAACCTTACTTACGTACTTCGTTATTCTGGCACTGGTTCTTCGGTGCTTGTCCCTTATCCAACAAATGGCAATATTGTTACGACAGATATGATCTTGTCCCTCGACCTCCAGAAATAAAAGTGACGATTCTAGACTGGAAGTCAGGTTCTATATGCTCCAAAACAAAGGAGTGGGGATAATTCCTAGTTTAATATTTCGCCGTCACGCTGATACTTTTGGCGCCACTATGTGCAGTGCGTTTAATGCGTCGAAAGTGTAAGGTGGTTCATATCAATTGTTACGCGCTTATAAGGAGAACCCGCGCATTGCTCGTCTGGGATTTTGATGAAATTTGGCACAATGGTAGATTTTATGCCGAAACTAACCGTGGAATAATATAAAAGGCATATGAAAAGCGGTTTTATTATAAAAATTAATTATAGCATAGCATGGAGCATTCTTTCTTTTCAGCGGAAGATTGTCTGAGTGGTAACGTTGGTGAATTCTAATTTTTGCGTCTATGGTCAAGAGTTCGAATCCCACTCAAGGTTTTTATTTTTTTTTATTATTTTCATTTCATATTTATAACTGCATGAGTTAATAATATTAAAATTAATTAAGATTTTAAATTGATTTATATTTTTCATTAAATTCTACAATAAAGTCCCTTTTAACGAGTATATAAATTTGATGTAATATTTTTAATGAAATGAAGTCCACTGTGAAATTTTACTGGGACTTAGTTAAAATTTTTAAATAAGCCCCGATAAAATTTTCTCGTTATGAAATTTTCAACGTGAGTCTCATTCATTCGAATGTTGGCTTTGGAATGATATAGCGTGCGAAATTAATTCGTTTGTCTTGATCGAGATTTAATAGTTTTTATTTTTGTGCTTATTGACTTTATATTTTTGTACATCGATAGTCCTAAAGGGGTTTCATGGAATTTAATTAGTACCTAGCTTTACTGACAGTTGAAAGAAAGAATTACTATTTGTTCTTGAAACCTTCGTGTATTCGAAAATGCTGTCTTTAAGAGATCTAATAGTTTTCTGTTTTTTTGCTTATTGACTTTATATTTTTGCACATTGATAGTCCTGAAAGGGTTCCATGGAATTTCATTAGTACCTAACTTTATTAACCATCGAAAGTAGATTGGTGCATTGTGTTATTATTTATTAAGACGACGACACTTATATCAGTTTACATAAACAAAACCTATTCAAGCGGTGTTAGAATGAAGGACCTTATCTCATATTCTATGTGTTTTTATTTCAGGAAATGAAAGCAATGTTATATACTGCTGTAGAGGAGGCTCCTGCAGCAGATACCGTAGAACCAGAAGTGTTGGCTAGACATTTTGCACATTTCGATGAACAGTTTTTCCACTATTGTGATAATGAACTTAAAAAATTTAATACTTTTTACTCAGATAAATACTAATAATAATAGTAATTTATTTACTAAATATACAATATTAATTAACTTGCCGTAGGGTAAGTTATAGTAACGGGCCAAAAATCGAAAATGAAAATTTTGCATATCTTCACGTTTCAGAGGTTTTAGAGCATTTTGGAGTACCTCAGAAAGAATTGATGTGTGTGTGTGGATACATTTTTTGCCCACGTTTTCGGGCGCACGAATCAACCGATTTGAATGGTTCGATTTCTATTAACAGGGAGAATGGATTTTAAATTTTTGAAATTGGTTCAGCAGTTTTTGAGAAAACGTGGATATACGGCAAAAAATCTGTTCACATACACACACACATACTTTTTTCAAATTTGGTCTCATTCGATTCAGAATGACTTGAAACGTCGTGAAAACATAAAGTTAGCGAATCGGATTTTTTGATGAAAACATAAACTTCTCCTTCGGGAAGTTAATAATGCCTCTAACGAAGTTATTATAAAAAATATGCTTTTTAGATGAAAAAAAAAACAAATTAATGTTAATGGGGAAAAATTGATGGGGCAATTTTATTCAGATAAATTGTTCCAGGATGAAATTATTGTTCAAAAATGTTGATTAGATAAAAAGATATTCCCTTTTGATAGAACCTTTATTACCAGGGTAACAGATATTAATTAGTCAAACCTTTTTAAAATAGATTATCATAAAAAAATTTATAACTAATATGCATTCCAATATTTTGTTAATAGTTGTGATTTCCGGGCTCAAATCATTACTTTATATTTGTATTGGCATTTTATCTAGTATATTTTATATGTATAATTTTTTTTGTATTATTTTCATACCAAAGTTTTTACTAACGTCATGTCTGTATTTATTGTTTAGAACAAAAACACATCGGTTGCTTTTTGTAAGTTTGTTAATGTAATAAAATTAATGTTATCTTTAATTAATTTATTATAAAATACTTATAAATATTAGACAATGTCTCAATATTTATAATAACTTATTTGAAAACATTCAGTATTCCTCGAACATTTCGTTACGGTACGGGAAGTTCCAGCAATTTGCCTTAAGGCACGATGCCACCCACCCCACTAGTTATTTCTAATATTATAATTAAAATACTTTTATTACTTTAATTAAATTACTCACAGTGATAAATAAAAGAAATTGTATTTCTGAATTCAAAGTTCAGAATTTCTTAGGAACCGTTTCGTGCGCTTCGCGCACTGCTTTGCGTTCGAACGAACTCTATGCGATTGCAGGGTACTATTAGGGTTACGCGCGGGTGTACTGGCTCCGGTTTTTTCAATTTTCCAATGTGTTCCACCAAATTGATTTGAACAATATTTTCAGTACTAAAAGATAAAGCAATAATCTTTCGAATAACGCTAATTAGAAGGTGGTCCAACTAAACGCACTACCGGAAAACATCAATTGAAAAATTATTTTATCTTTTTCAGCTAATAATAATTAATTATTTGGCATCGATTGTTCTACATTATGTGGCCTAAGCCAATATGAATAGAACCACGTTAATTTTTTTTCGATATCTTTTATGGTTACGTCAAAAAGTGAGTTTGAAAAAAGGGGCCACTTTCACATATTTTCAATGATATCTCGGCCATAAGATGAGATACAAAGTTGAAAATTGGTATATCGGTTTTTATCATTTAGACCTATAAAATGGCGTATAAATTATTTAAATACCAGGGTGGGGCCGATTCTATATGGCAATGCGCCCATACCCTTTATTATATAAATATAGTATATAAATATATATATATATATATATATATATCTAAATATATTATATTTATTTCTAATATTTGTCTATAGTTTTGTGTAAAATATATAGTTAATACATATTGTCATTGTGTTTTACTGTTTACTTCTTACACATATATTCTAGACAGATGTAGTTGAAAAACTAGTTACTGATTCAATGAGCTCTTCAGGACGTAGTGTTTTTACCCGAATGAGGTATGTTAGATTTGAGTATGTCTACTTTGATATCAAATACTTAAATTGATAAGTCACGAATAAAAAATATTATCAATTAAATATTTAACTAAGAAATGAGATTTGTGGTATGACTAAATAAATTTAATGTTTGATTTTAAATATCTCTCTTGGATCATTTTTGTATATCAATTTAAATTTTACAACTTGTGCACGGTAAGACTGACTTGAGTAAAAATAAAATTGTTATCTTATATGAATGTAAATAAAATAGAAAAAAATTGTCTGTATATTTATAAATGTGTTTTCATTCTTTAGACATCACTTCAAAACCAAAAAAGTGCGCAAAAAATTATATACTTATACAAAATGTATTTAATGCAATGATCAAACATATCACTAAGTATGTATTTAAACAAAAGATTCAAACAAATATTCGTTGGATTTTCGAACAAAGAGGCGCTCGGGTACATGCAGCGCCATCTTCGCACGCTCCGTAGTCGCACATCTACAAGTTCTTTTTGCATATCTATGGTTTATGCCAGTCTGTGGAATGTCATTGCATAAAATCATTTTCTCATCGGAGTTGGTCAAAAAAACATCGTGGAATACAGAGGGCCTCTTGCCTTTGCTGTCTGGAATATAATTTGGTATGTTGTACTAGTGCTAAGTACATTTCGCTTTACGGATTCACTAGGATTTTATTTCGTGTTCGACAGTGTTGCGTCATACTTTGTTCAAGTCTTATTAGTGTCATAGACACCGGATATATTTTATTTCATAATGTCTACTGTTAAATAAAACTGTTTAGTTGGCCTTGTGCAATATATTCGAAAAGTGATTGTGATTTGTGAATATTTTGGACTCGGTCCTGAGACTTTCGGGAATAATATAATTTATTTTATATTCACTATTGTTTATACAAATATAAAATACTATTTTTCAAAGTTTTTGCTCTAATTGGAAGACACAAAGTGAAAGTAAATCTGAACTACTATTTCATGTTTACTTTTATCATCGAGACTTTCGTGAGTATCTGTACAAATTGTTAAATTCTAAGTGTTATTTAAATCATTACTATCTTCTAACTCACTTCAATTTACAGATCTGACAAATTATGTACATTGGACCACAATCATTACGTCAAGAATTTTAAAGCAAAACTAGTTTATTATAGAACTGCTTTGTGTTCAATGTACTATTTTATCCACTTAAAATAGTCATTACAATTTGATTGAAAATAAAATTGGTGGAACTGCATTGCACACGAAGACAGCTTTGGTGACGTTTAATGATGTTCATCATAATTCAATACTAATTTCTGTATTTTACAGGTGCAGGTACGTTTGAATTTGTGGCATTTTGTGCAGAATCATTCAGTTTTCATGTCACTGTAATGCACTAATTGTGGTTTTATTGGAATTGCATTTGGTATGAATGTATTTATCGAACAGTGAATTTACTCAAGATATTCATTAATTGATACTTTTAGTTTTTGCTTTATCTTTTACAAATTTACGAAATCATTAAAGCATTGGCTTTCATGAATCAAATGACCACTTGCATGATTTGCATTCTTAGTTCTCGTATCTAATAATACTAACAAATACTAACAAACACTAATCCATTCTACTACTACTAAAATATAATGTGGTCGTTTGAATCTTTTAAGTCTATGCAATGTGGATTTGAAGTATTAATTACATTTCAATTTTTATTATTTTGAATTCATGTTAATGCATTTCATATAAAACCAAGTGCGATTATTAAACTGCTAGAAAATTCCCAGAACTATATTTCTGGGCATCAAGATGAAATCACATGAAAACCACAACGTATCATATCAAATAAATTGTTAAGTATCGAATGGCCAAGTAGTATCGAGTGAAAATTTAATTTACATTTATTTTATTTTATTAACCAATTTTATTTTATATTATATTTATATTATATGTATATACTTTATTTATTCTTTACTAGATCTACTGATTTGTAACTTCATAATTTGTTTTTTAGGCATATTTGATCGGACACTGTGATTATTACACAACGGTCAACTGGAATGATACGATCAAAATATTTGGAAAGCATTCAAAGTATGAATAACTTAGAGATTTATCAAACAATGACATTTTTAAGACGATACAAACTTATTCAAGACTTACAAATAAATGCTCTTTGAAGGGGACTAAGAAAAAAGTTCAAGTAAGTGTCTAAAAATCAATATTTAGCTTATCATTATTTTCACATGCTGTTAATTTTTTATTTTATTTCATTGTTTTTATAAAATCTTTTTCATTCAAGATTGAAAATTCAAACTCTACACAGACCCCATCACGATGGATTGTTCGGTAACGCATAAACACTTTTATAAATTCTCTATACAACATCAATGTTTACATTTCTAATGTTTTTTTATTCCAGATCCTGGTTCAACTGCCAATTCAAAAATGCAAGAATATTCATTCCGACTACTTTACTAGGAATCTCTCTAGAAACATTTAATCAGGTGTGTGTTTATCCATAACCAGTATAAATGCAAACATTGCTAAAATATTTCTTTTTTTTCTCAGGTCCTTTCAACTTCTGCTGCTCTGCACACAGACTCCTTCACCAGGAACATTTAATCAGATATGCGTTTATCCATAACCAGTATAAATGCAAACATTGCTAAAATTTTTTTTTTCTCAGGTCCTTTTAACTTCTGCTGCTCTGCACACAGACTCCTTCACCAGGAACATTTAATCAGGTATGCGTTTATCCATAACCAGTATAAATGCAAACATTGCTAAAATTTTTTTTTTCTCAGGTCCTTTCAACTTCTGCTGCTCTGCACACAGACTCCTTCACCAGGAACATTTAATCAGGTGCGTGTTTATCATAACCAGTATAAACGCAAACATTGCTAAAATATTTTTTTTTCTCAGGTTCTTTCAACTTCTGCTGCTCTGCACACAGACTCCTTCACCAGGAACATTTAATCAGACATGCGTTTATCCATAACCAGTATAAATGCAAACATTGCTAAAATATTTTTTTTTCTCAGGTCCTTTCAACTTCTGCTGCTCTGCACACAGACTCCTTCACCAGGAACATTTAATCAGGTATGCGTTTATCCATGACCAGTATAAATGCAAACATTGCTAAAATATTTCTTTTTTTTTCTCAGGTCCTTTCAACTTCTGCTGCTCTGCACACAGACTCCTTCACCAGGAACATTTAATCAGGTATGTGTTTATCCATAACCAGTATAAATGCAAACATTGCTAAAATATTTCTTTTTTTTTCTCAGGTCCTTTCAACTTCTGCTGCTCTGCACACAGACTCCTTCACCAGGAACATTTAATCAGGTGTGTGTTTATCCATAAACAGTATAAATGCAAACTTTATTAAAATGTTTCTTTTTTGCAGATTTTCAAAATTTTTCCTGATGCTCAAAACATCATGAGTTTGGAGAACTCATTCATGTAAATGATTCGCAAGTGTTTTTTTTTAATAACTGCCTGTAATTATGCATGATTAACTTAACTCTTACTAAATCACTAACACGACTAACCTCACTAACTTAATCAGTTATTATAAAAACCACTTGCTGAGTTTTACAATGAATGTCTTGCTGAGGTTGCTTGAAAGACAGCGCTGATTGATTTATCAGGTAATTTATTTTTTATAGTATATTTTATGAGACTTGTTACTAATTCATTGTTTTTGTTCATAGGGTAAACGACAACTTCAAGCCAAATAGTCTTCAACTCTCAAATTACTCAAGACTTGTTCTCCAGCAAAAACAATCGCTCGAACTACTAATTATGTCGTCCCAAGTAACTACCACCGTCTTGTCGTCAGGGAAGGTGTCTACTGTGATATTATATATAGATTAGTTAAGTGCATAAATGTTCATGAAATAATGAATAAATATACTGTATTTAATTCAATTTGTTGTTTTAATTTAATTATGAGACACTTTACGGCCAAATTACATTATGCTGTAACGTAAATTACTAAGATATTTAAACATTTCTAACTTAATAACAAAAATTTCTTGTGTTATCAATAGGGATACTTATTAAGTGCACTCTTAAGTGCACTCTATTAATTAAGTGCACTCTTTAGTGTAGACAATTGTGCAAAACAGTTTCTTTACTGTTTGGGTGTTTGCAACCATCTTGCCGCATCTTGGTTAAGCTCTTTATACCTTTGCTTTTCGATTCGGTAGAAACGCGTTGACAATGGACTTTGCTTTTTTTCAAACACTTATGTTAGTCGAGTGCCTTAAACATTTAATACGTCGGACCGATGTTTTCTCTTGTTTAAATATTACACTTTCTATTATTTCTTTAAATGGTGCACTCTTTTTCCTAGCTATAACTATCACTTAATTTAACATCACCATGTGTTAATATTAATATATATATATATATATATATATATATATATATATGTGTGTGTATATATATATACTATAATTATATATATATATATATATATATATATATTATTGTGTAATAGCGATCGATAATGCTGCATTGTGTAAGAGCAATGCTGATATGCCAATTAACGCAAATTCGATATCGATATCGTGCTAATAAAGTATTGTTAAAAATAGTCAATCAGTGTTGTTCTTTAGAAGTGACAAGATATTTCAGCCAATATTTTAATAAAGAACTCAAGGCAATCCGAAGCCTACTATTACTATAACCACCGCTCGGCAAGGCTGTATTGACTAGGAGGTCAATACGAACCACGTTACCAACAACCCCAATACATTTTAATATATGAGCCGCTCAGTGCACACATCGACTAACTCCACTTTTTGAAAAAACTGAGATATTAGTGGGAAAGAACTTGGTATAATCATAACTTTTTATGATTATAATAATTTACCAAAAGAATAAAAATTGCCACTGTGAAACGAAAATTTAGTTTGACCACTGAATCCATGTCATTTATTTCAGAAGACATTTTGATTAACTCCATTCTGTAGTGTATATGTTCTGGTTGGGTTGGATTTCGAGTTTCAAATTCACGAATTACGAATAAGAACACAGAAGAACTGTAGGGTGTTGTGGGTCTCGAAAAAAATTCATCTAGTTTTATAAAAGACATCGAAGACGTTACAAACTTTGAAAAAATAACATACTAAAATTCGTGTACCCGGCAAAACAAGAATATTAAAACTGCCTGAAGTTTATTGAAACTTGTTCAAAGTACGGAAATAAGAGCTAACTCAATTAAAAATAAATTTCTGGTCGGTGAAAATAGTTATTAATCTATTAACTCAAGATTTTGTTATTATTGAGTCACGCGCGAAAAAAAATCGAGACATAATTTTACCAGATAGTTGATACAATATAATAAAAACATTTAAGAAAAAAGCGATATTGTAGCCAAGAGTTTTTATCTATTTTTTATTTATTTAGAACAATAAATCAATAACAGAAAAGTAACCATCACAAGGTGCCTAGAAAATTGGCCTAAAATGCGCTGAATTTAGAATAGAAAGGTCCAAACCCAACGATATACAATTTAAGTGTGACTGCAATGAAGATCCAAATTTAAAAAAAAAGTTTAAAGTTTAAAAAAAGTTGAAACTTGATTAACTCCACAAGTCATATCAAAACTTTAACTTTAATGATAATTATTTTCTCACTATTAATAGTTATAAATCTTATATACCGTTACATGTAAGCTATATATGTATTTATACGTTCTAAAATATATTTTTCAATTTATATTATAACAGGAATTTTTAAAAGCAATATACATTACTTTATCGCTTTTCTCCACTTTCTGACTTTCGGAGTTAGTCGATGTGTGCACTGAACTATATATATATATATATATTATATATATATATATATATATATATATATACACCTAAGTCTGTTTTTACACGGTCTTTTTGTACACGTTTTGATATAACACGGTTTGAAATTGAATATTTTTAATTTATTTACACGAATTTATTCCATTTAGCACGATTTGAAATTTTATGTACCTAATTTTTTTGTCAATTTAATTTTTGCGAAGTAGGTCATATCACAAAAAGTATTTATGAAAGAAAAAAGTCTGAAACCATCGATAGAATCGATAGTTTGCGAACACAGCTTAAAGATTTAAGTGAATTCCCCTTTAGCGCGTACAAACAATTTTTTACTGGTCAAAGCAAATGTGAATAGCACTAATTTAATTCTTGTTCTTAAAAATTCTTGTTTTTCACCAATTTTAATAGGTTTTTAGAGATTAGGAACAAATCACCCATTTTTGTATAAGATCAATGTCTTTTTTTACACGTTTTTTTTTTACACGGATTCTTCTGGAACCAATCTCCGTGTAAAAACAGACTTAGGTGTATATATATATATATATTATACAATTAGATAAATGTTAACGTATTTTAGTCGTTTTCATTACTGCAATTGTAAGAATAAATTAATATAATTGTATTATTAAATACTGTGATACATTAAGAGTTTTGAATAAAACTAACTAAACTTCATTTGGAGTGTTTCATTTCACACCATTTTCAGTATTATATATATTAGAAACACACCGTACAGGTGCAGGTACTATAAACTGATAAGCTAATGTTATCATAAACATTAATATACTCATTAATTCGTTCTTCGAAGAGGATTTACTTTTCACTCATTTTTCAATCACTTTAATCTATTATACTATTATTTAAAGTCTTAATTAGTTCATTTTAATTAATATACTTTGAATATTGGTAAGTTTTACTTATCTATACTTATAAAAAAAATTACTTAACTATAACTTGTAAAAAAAATTCCATGCTCAGTCTCGTGTTATTTTCTTCTTTTGCACAAGAATATCTTCATTATTATTAATATACCTTATTTTTATTCGCTTCATTATTACATTAATTACATCATATTCTTACCATATTTTTCCTACCATCTCCTATTTTACTTTACACTACCTTACCATAACCTTACACTACCTTTACCTAATACTTACCTACGTTAAGAACTAATGTACTCTTACCTTGCTTACCTTACCACGTCTCGAACCTGCTACCCTGTCCTCTCCTGCGACTCCCACCTCCCAACGCGCGACGCCACGACGATCACATTAATAAACCGTTACAAAGTAGGTGATATATATATTTTAAATTAAACGAAAAAAAAAACTAACAGTTTTATATGGCCAAAAAAAGATTGAGTTGGTATGGCCTGTGTTGGCGTAATTGGTAGAGTGATGGTTTCGTACCGTACAAGGTACCGAGTTCGAATCATACTCAGGACAAAAAACGGAAAGAATAGTGCTGTTCGCGTTATGAATTAATTTATTGTAAGATAGCGCAAGACAAAATTTAGATTTAATAAACTAAGAGGTCATGAGGCCCAAAAAAAAGCAGATTCGGTGTGGCCTGTGTTGGCGTATTGCTAGCGTGCTAGCTTCATGTCACCAGGGTACCGAGTTTCGATTCATACCTCCGGACCCAAAACGCAAAATAGCGTGCCTGTTGACGCTGTGGAACGAGGTATGCACGGAATCACATCCGTTCGAATTTGAGACCCCGGCGGGTATGCTCCCCCTCGATCTCGATTGAGAGGAGAGATACGCGCAGAGAATCCCGCAAACATCCCCTAATGAACCCCGCAGCAGCCCCGAAAAGGGGCGAGGGGGGATTATAGGGGGGTGTGGGGTTCACGAACCCGCGACCCTGTGGTCCAACCCTCCCGAAAAAGGGAGAGGGGGGACTATAGGGGGGTGAGGGTTCCGCGCGACGACCACCACTGGGTCGCGCCGGTTGAAAAGCCGGGTGCATCACAGGGTGGGTCGGTGTGCGAGTCCCCGGAGCACCCTCGAGTGCGATGATGGGGATGTGGGGTGAGGAAAATGCAGTGACGAGGAAAAAAGGGGTGGAAAGATATGAGGAGGGAGAGATGGGGATGGCGGGGGAGAGATAGGGAGAGAGATAGGGGTGGTGGGAGAGATAGGGGAAGAGATGAGGAGAGGGAGAGAGATGGGGGGAGAGATAAGGGGGGGAGAGATAAGGGGGGGAGAGATAAGGGGGAGGGGAGAGATGAGAGAGGGGGAGAGAGACGGATGGAGGGATGGATGAGGCGACAGGCGCGGGGACGTCGTATCCGCGTCGTAGCACGTTGTTATGTATGCGTAAAATGCGTTTAGTCTCCTCCCCTGGTGCGTTCCTCCCTCATCCATCCCTCCCTCCGTCTCTCCTCCCCCTTTCTCATCCCTCCCCCTATCTCTCCCCTCCCCTTAGCTCGACCCTCTAGAGCGCCCCCCCCCTGATCGCCCCCTAGCCTCTCTCCCTCTCCCCTCCCCTTCCCCTCTCCCCCACCCCTATCTCTCTCCCTATCTCTCCCCCGCCATCCCCATGTCTCCCTCCTCATATCTTTCCACCCCTTTTTTCCCTCGTACTGCATTTTCCTCACCCCACATCCCCATCATCGCACTCGAGGGGCTCCGGGGACTCGCACACCGACCCCACCCTGTGATGCACCCGGCTTTTCAACCGGCGCGACCCAGTGGTGGTCGTCGCGCGGAACCCTCACCCCCCTATAGTCCCCCCTTCACCCTTTTTCGGGAGGGTTGGACCACAGGGTCGCGGGTTCGTGAAACCCACACCCCCCTATAATCCCCCTCGCCCCTTTTCGGGGCTGCGCGGGGTTCATTAGGGGATGTTGCGGGATTCTCGCGCGTATCTCTCCTCTCAATCGAGATCGAGGGGAGCATACCCGCCTGGGGTCTCAAATTCGAACGGATGTGATTCCGTGCATACCTCGTTCCACAGCGTCAACAGGCACGCTATTTTGCGTTTTGTGTCCGGAGGTATGAATCGAACTCGGTACCCTGTTGACATGAAGCTAGCACGCTAGCAATACGCCAACACAGGCCACACCGAATCTGCTTTTTTTTGGCCTCATGACCTCTTAGTTTATTAAATCTAAATTTTGTCTTTGCGCTATCTTACAATAAATTAATTCCTCAACGCGAACAGCACTACTTCTTTCCGTTTTTTGTCCTGATGTATGATTCGAACTCGGTACCTTTACGGTACGAAGCCATCACTCTACCAATTACGCCAACAGAGGCCATACCAACTCAATTTTTTTTGGCCATATGAACTGTTAGTTTTTTTCGTTTAAAATATATAATATCACCTACTTTGTAACGGTTTATTAATGTGATCGTCGTGGCGTCGCGCGTTGGGAGGTGGGAGTCGCAGGAGAGGACAGGGTAGCAGGTTCGAGACGTGGTAAGGTAAGCAAGGTAAGAGTACATTAGTTCTTAACGTAGGTAAGTATTAGGTAAAGGTAGTGTTAAGGTTATGGTAAGGTAGTGTAAAGTAAAATAGGAGATGGTAGGGTAAATATGGTAAGAATATGAATGTAATTAATGTAATAATTAAGCGAATAAAAATTAAGATATATTAATAATAATGAAGATATTCTTGTGCAAAAGAAGAAAATAAACACAAGACTGAGAACTTAATTTTTTTTTTACAAGTTATAGTTAAGTAATTTTTTTTTATAAGTATAGATAAGTAAAACTTACCAATATTCAAAGTATAATAATTAAAATGAACTAATTAAGACTTTAAATAATAGTATAATAGATTAAAGTGATTGAAAAATGAGTGAAAAACCATAGATTAGTCTATTTAAAATGGCCAAATTTATAACTACATTAACAATATTAATCATCATAGAATTAGATTACAAAAATTATATTATATGAAATTTATTCAAAATATTAAATCCTCTTCGAAGAACGAATTAATGAGTATATTAATGTTTATGATAACATTAGCTTATCAGTTTATAGTACCTGCACCTGTACGGTGTGTTTCTAATATATATAATACTGAAAATGGTGTGAAATGAAACACTCCAAATAAAATTTAGTTAGTTTTATTCAAAACTCCCAAATAATTTATCACAGTATTTAATAATACAATTATATTAATTTATTCCTACAATTACAATAATGAAAATGACTAAAATATATTTACATTTGTCTAAAGGTATAATATATGCATTATAGTATAATATATATATATATATATATATATATATATATATATATGAGTAAGTTCTTGAGGGCGATACATCTAACAAAGAAATTTCTCTGTTTGATGTATCGCCCTCATGAACTTACTCATATATCTCAACGTCAAAATTATGTG
>NW_020539476.1:0-17644 GCF_003426905.1 Ctenocephalides felis
TGGAAAGAAACAAATAAACCAAAAGTACAGTGTATTAATCCTTATTGTGACTCCATCTGGATTTAGGATGGCTGAATGTGTCAATACAGATATTATAATAATTGAGCAGAGAAAAATTAGCTCAGATACAATTTTCCTAAAACGCCTAAAAAAAAAAAATTTTAGTAACTCAACAAATCAAGTATTAAATCTATTGTATCAATTACCGTTCGTAGTCAGGTTTCGCATTTAATTCATCTAATTTGTCATCCAATTCTACAAATCTATGCATAATTGTCATGATCTTTTTTTGGTTAAACCAAAATGTAAACATTGCGAAAAACAATGCCACCAATATTGCATATATCTGTGTAAAAATGTACTATTATAAGATGCAAACATTTATTGCAATCACAATTTATTAATCATTTATCGTTTGCAAAAACTTATTGAATATATATATATATATATATATATATATTAATATATATATATATATATATATATATTATAATTATAATATAATTATAAAGTACATAATAAAGTAAATATAAAACAGAATTTTTCAAAGAGGCAAGATTTAAGTTTTTCAAACATTTTGTGAATTATTTAAATTGCAATATGTTATTAATCATTAATATTGAAAAATTTTCTTTAGCAATTTTAACAGATTTAAAAAATCAAGATATATTTATACGAGAACAATAGTAAGCAAATGTTGCTAGAATTAGTAATTAAGGACTGCAAAAGCCAGATTGATGAGTTGCCTTCCCACAACATAAGTCTGCCAAACAAAATAAATAATAATATTATTATTTTTACTTACTTGACACCAAGTAGTGATACTAGACATATTGTTGAGTGTTCTCTGTGACATACTTTTCATTTCATCTACAGCAATTTGGAAAAATATCACATATAGTATCATTAGGGTAGCACAATATATATTGCTTATATATGATAAACGATATCGTAGTCCTTGGCTAGTTTTGACATGAATAAATGGCGCAATACCAAACAATTTTAGGATGTAGACCAGCGAACTAGCCGACTCAATTAGACCTTTTGGTTTATGAGACTGCCGTGCAAATTTTCTAGTCTCCATTCTATAAAATAAAACATTAAAACAATTAAATATATATGTGGAATAGGGTAATCCTTAAGGATGTTTTTGTATTTTCTTGCTCCCAGAGGCTCAAATGCTTCCAAATTGATAAAAAAACAACTCTTTGGTCCGGACTCCAACCAAAGTTTCTTGATTTTTCTTCCTAAGTAAGTACTTATTTGGGAAACATAAAATTTTTGTTGTAATTTTTTTATTTATAATCAAAGTAAGCAAATTCAATGTTATTCTCAAACTTTTGATTCACTTGTTTATTATAATTATAAAACAAATAGAATTTTACTCATGTTATTTCCATAGAAACTTTGGTTGGAGTGCGGACTACCTCAAAGTTAATATTAGGAGCTGAAACTTACACAGAAATTGTTTTTATCAATTTGGAAGCATTTGAGCCCCTGAGAGCAAGGAAATTCAAAAGCATCCATATTAAAAATAATCTATACTCACATCTGAAAAATCACACAAGGGTTTTTAACCACACTTTGCCTTGTCTGATGTTATCAATGCCTAAACAGCCATATATTCCTTCGTTCTTAATCTCATAACTATTAGGTAATCGTTAATATCAAAATGATTTACAGTTATTGTTAGCTACTATACCCGGATTTTCAGAACTTGTTAAGCAATAATTGAAATTTAAACATTATCTACAATGTCATATGGAAAAGCTTTTTTCTAGAAGTAATTCCATGTTATCTAAAGGGCAATGACTTGAGAATTCTTCAATTAAAATCTTTTATACTAAATGTCTAAATACTATTTAGAGTGAAGTTTCCGATACATTCTTCTAGTCGTACCATCTAACTTAACCAGCTCGATGTAAAACTAGCTCCCAAATTTTGCACTAACCATATACAAATTCCATATAAAATAAAAGAAATTAGTTTGTTAGTAAAGTGCACAAATTTTATAAAAAAACTATTAATGCAATAATCCTATACAAAACAAAATTATTAAAAGTTAATTCATGAGATATTTTACAACTATTCGAGCTAAATTTGGAATAACAATTTAACCTAATAATAATAATTATCTCATTTTTAATCAGTAAATAACAAACACTTACATTAGAGAATTTCTGCGAATCAAAATCGAACTTTGTGTGACACGTGGAAATATCCTATTTCTAAGTATGCTGAAATGCGAAAATATAACAATCGGAATTTGCAATACGATTTACATAAATACAGGTAAAATGTCTGTTGATACAACAATCACTTACATAAGATCTATTTAGTAAAGGATATATATAAATATATAAAAGATATATGATAGGTTACAATTAATTTGATCTATTTACATTTTATATAAATTCTCTCAACGCATTTGAAATTATTTTTAGAATATCGAGGTTCGAAATAAATATTAGAAGTAATCCATTTGACATGAAAAATAACATATGCATAGTATTAATATTAAAAATCAAAATATCCGTATATATGTAATATATGTCTATAGAATATATATGCAAGATAGTTTAGAATATATAAAGATGATATAGAATATAAAAAAATAAATAAAAATGTTGTAGGTGGCTAAATGCTCTAAGTAAGGAGGCCAATATAAAAAATGCAACATATTTAATTAATTCTTATGCTTACTTGTTAAACTAAATTGTCAAATTTTCTTTCTGTAAACTCTTATAAATTTTCTCTTGATTTTTATTTGCCTATAACATTCCCATGCAAATCATAACGGAGAAAAGGTATTATAAAAGCAAGCGGGAGCAATTAAACTCTCATTACACACACTCGTCAAATATTACGACCTTCGTTCAAAATGTTCAATGAAAAACTGATAATAAAAACCAATGAAAATATATTTTAGTAAAAGTCAGATTGTAGCAAGCATTTCAAATTCAAAAACGGAAATAAATCAAATCGCATTCAAATTGTGATTTCAAGTAATTATAATATTTGATGTATAAAAACCTCAATATCATAGTTCAACTTTTGGTTTTAACTTAAATAAATTTCAAATCAATTTTATACATTTCTAAAGAAAAAGCTATGCCAATTATTTCGAGAATCTTTTTCAACTATTTATGAATGATTGAAGAAGGATCCTTTGGAGTTGTTGCAGAAAACTTCATTATTTTATCAAAAAATTCTGGAGTAAAGGTCTTATAAAAGTCAAATTCAGGAGAAACTACGTATGCATAACAAACTTGTTCCAATTAGGGTATCAAACGATTTAGAATGATTTTTAACTTTGAGAATATATAGAAATAGCATATCAGATTTTCTGGCTAAAACTTAATAAAAAACTAAATAGCACAAATATGACTATGAAACACACTTGAAACATATCTTTGTTAAATAATTTGGTGATATAATTTAGAATGCAAATTTATTAATTAATATAATTAGAATATTTCTTTAAAATAAATATTAGTTTCTTCCAATACTTGCTTAATTTATTAATCCATTGATATGATTTATATTCGTATTTTAATATATTTTGCTATTATTAGGTAAAATTTAATCAAAGCTAATGCAGACATTTTCGTGATCCATAGCTTTAATCCAATAAGGTCAAAGGAGTGGTGCTTCATTGCTATTATTTTAGTGGTAAGTTCAATAAAAATTTATTAGCTAATGGATTAATGCACAAACATATTTTAAAATAGCATTGATGCATAGAACACTCAATGACGCTATGAATTATTAAAGACTTAAATTCAATCCAGAGAATGCAATACCAAAATCATTAGAAAAGATTTATTTTAGTTTTAAAAATAGTTGATATTTCATTAACTTTTTTCAACATTATTTAAATTGCCATAAATGATTACATTTTTTATACAAATTTTTATAACTGAAAGAACTTTTTTTCACAAATTAAACATATCTTCGCCCATATCCTAACAGTAATCTCTCCAGCCCAATATGCCGTCTTAATCGTCTCTACTATTTTTAATTAAAAAATATTTTTCTCGCCTAAAAATAATCCCAACTACTTATGACTGATTGAAGAAGCATTTTTGCTGCAGAAACCTTCATTGTTTTATCGAAAATTTTCAGATTTTATATTTTTTATATCATTTGTTGTATTTTGGTGTTCCACTGTCAACAATAAGGAATATACATAAAAAAGTTCAATGTTAATAGTGAGAACTAATTCTACTCTTGTGAGTAAACTATTATCACATTTTGAAATTCATAACATATTACAACAGTTGTTTTATTGGTAGTTTTATTAATTTTATGACAATAAATTATTCGAGCTGATTACATTATGAATGTAAAAGATCAGGATAGACAAAGGGTTGGCAAACATTTTTTGCATTTTCGAGATTTTCTTTGAAAACCTGAACGTGTGCTCTATATTACTAATATGAATATATTACTAATACGTTCATATATCACACAAAAATCAAATAATATATAATAGGTTTATAAATCTGATTAGCTGCTAGACTTGTGCATATTGATTGGTGAAAAGCTTCATATTCTGAACTAAAATCTTTTATTTCAACTATGATATCTAGATGTATAGCATACTATGAAACTTAGAATATATAACGGTGAGTATATCATGTTTGATTTATTTTAAATTAATTACTATAATATTCGTCAGTTAATCGTTTAATAAGTCTATGCGATCGACATATTTGTAGAGACATGAAACTGAATTATTATAACCAAATATGTAGCGACGCCTCCAATTATCTGAAAATGCAATGATATAAATGAACATTTGGAAATAATTCTTAAATTTAATTATAATTATGTTATTAAATCCCATATCGGTTATGTTATGTACTTTTGCTATATTTCAAATTTGTATGAATGACAAAAAATTTGCAAAAAATAAATTTATGAATCAATTTGAAATAATCTCAGGTAGTTAAGTACTTGCAGTTTTGATAACTTACCGAAGTCAATAACCCAAAGTTCAAATTAAAAAATCCACAAGCAGTTAAGTTCAGATCGTTATGTAGTACTTGCATTGAAAATAATTCAATCTGCAATTAAATTACTGTTGAAGCAGTTTTTCCATTAATTCATTTTATTAAAGTATTAATTAATTTTATACGAGTTTAAGATGTTACCGAGTTCTGTACTAATCTGTCACAATTGCTGACATTCCATGAATGAATAAGCATCCCTGTTTTTTTCGACTACAATAAAATTAATATCGTATAAAAATTAATTAATTGTTATTGCAAATATAATGCGAGAGAGATCGATATTATATATTCATCAGATTTACCTCAGTTTCCAAAAATGAAGAGTATGTTATTATACCCACAATTACACTGAAAATCACAACCATAAAAGTCAAAATAGTAGCAAAAGCTGCTACATCCAGTTCCGAATTCCCAATAATCATAGCAAATATGTAATACGTCTCTATTGTTGAGAATCCAAAATAGATCACAATATTTATTAACATATGTAAACCGAATACGCCAACAATTCGCCTGACCAAGTCAGAACAAGCAGCATAAATAAACGAGACAAGTTGAACAAATTCATCTAAATTTCGACCAGCTATTGAACGCTCACTCTGCTTGGTGGTTTCCTAAAAATTTATATATAAGCTCCTGAGTAAAAATAAATTATATTGTTTTAATTTATAGCACAACAGCTAAATACCTAATTAAACGAATTGGAAGCGGTAAAATAAAAAATATATTAGCGGCTCTTGACGAATTTAAGCCAGTATTCATAATTTAAGATTAACCCTTTTTGTATACTTGGGATCTATTGGACCCCAACGCCACCTTTACAGTCAAATTTGAAGCCTAATGACTCCATTGTCCGAAATGCCCCCACTCTAGACTATAGTTTAACTGGTGGTTTGTATGGCATTGTGCCTTAAGGCAAATTGCTGGAACTTCCCGTACCATAACGAAATGTTCGAGAAATATTAAATGTTTTCAAATAGCTTATTATAAATAAATACTGTTACATTGTCTAATATTTATAAGAATTATATGAACTGAATTGCAAAGTTAAAAATATTTGTTTAAAGTATATTAAAACTTAAGTCAGAATGACAATTGAACATTTGAATTATTTTCGATATACAAAAAAATTTTTTTTGAAAATTTTTTTTTTTTTAAAAAGAAATTAAGATAAAATTGAAACATTTTTTTCCAAAAGCAATTATTTTATTAAAACAAGCAAAAAGTTCTTTGAATTATTCAAATCGGACGCTTAGTTCTCTCAAAAACTGCCATTCTTTGCACATATTTAGCTTTGTATCTCCGAAACCGCTAAACCTGCCTTTACTAAACACTAATCACCCTTCTTCCGTCATATAACGAATTAAATGTTTTTTGCATCATTCAAATCCGATGCTTCGATCTCCCAAAAACTCGGTTTATATTTTCTGCATTCTTTGACCCGTATCTCCGAAACGGCTGGCCTTTGGCCTTTGCCAAAAACGAATCAGAACATCTCCCTATCAATAGGAATCGAATGATTTTTAAACCATTCAAATCGGTTGATTCGTGCGCCCGAAAACGTTGACAGAAAATTGTATCCATGTATACATACACACATCTATTTTTAGTGGCCAGTTGGTTAGATTAATTTTTTTAGGTACAAAGGTTATTAAACAATCAAAAATATCATGTCAAAGAGTAAAAATATGATAATTGTTCTCTGGGGCAGGTTCATGTCATCGGTGTAAAAGAGATATACCATTATAATTAGTTTTGCACATTATAGAAAATATTTTTAAAGAAGTAGTATCAATATAGCAAAATATATCATTTAAATTTTAGACTTATCTTTCTTTCCTCAAATAATCAAAATTAAACCTAAAATATTATACTATAACGTATATTATCACATAAATCTTTCGAAGTTATGGAAATTTACTAATAAGCCCTTAATCGTTGCGATACTCTATATGAATATATTACATATTGCAATAATGGATACATATATTAAAAAAACAAAGCATTCTTACCTTTAAAGTAATTAAATTGTCCTTTGTAACTTTCATACCAAAAAGTGGCAATGCCTGAATCATTAGTTCGTTAATGATCGTGAATCGAAAATAAGATAATTTTAGCATGTACCCAAAAGTTATTATTACCAAAGCGTTGACAATTACTGGAAAAAAACAAATAAACCAAAAATACAACGTATTAAATCTTATTGTAACTCCATCTGGATTTAGGATGGCTGAATGCGTCAATACAGATATTAAAATAAGTGAGCAGATAAAAATTAGCTGAAATACAATTTTCTTAAAACGCCTAAAAAGAAAAGTAATTTATATTTTAGTTTCTACAGTATTAAATCTAGTGTCATAAATAACGACTTTTGTATCAATTACCGTTCGTAGTCAGGTTTAGCATTTAATTCATCTAATTTATCATCCAATTCCACAAATCTATGCATAATTGTCATGATCTTTTTTTGGTTGAACCAAAATGTAAACATTGCAAAAAACATTGCCACAAATATTGCATATATCTGTGTAAGAATTTAGTATTATAAGTTGCAAATTTATTGCTATCACAATTTATTAATCAATGCAAAAACTTAATTTGTATGGGCAGTATGTAACATATAGGTACTTCATATATATATATATATATATATATATATATATATATATATATATATATATATATATATATATATATATAATAAAGTAAATATAAAACAAACAACGTAACCTGTAGAATTTTTCAAAGAGGCAAGATTTAAGTTTTTCAAATATTTTATGAATTATTAAAGTTGCAATATGTTGGACTTTAATCATTAATATTGAAAAATTTTCTTTGGCAATTTTTGTTCTAAGGAATTTGAGGATCAATCGATCAAAAAATTCAAGATATATTTTTACGAGAACAATAGTAAGCAGATGTTGCTAGAATTAGTAATTAAGGGTTACAAAACCCAAGTTGATAAGTTGGCTTTCCACAACATAAATCTGCCAAACGAAATAAATATTAATAATAGTTATTATTATTGTGATTATATAACAAGGCAACATTCAATTCTATTTCAAATTAATTTACTTACTTGACACCAATTAGAGATACTAGACACATTGTTGAGTGCTTTCTGTGAACTACTTTTTATTTCATCTACAGCAATTTGGAAAAATATCACATATATAATCATTAGGGTAGCGCAATATATATTGCTTATATATGATAAACCATATCGTAGTCCTTGGCTTGTTTTGACATGAATAAATGGCGCAATACCAAACAATTTTAGGATGTAGACCAGCGAACTAGCCGACTCAATTAGACCTTTAGGCTTGTGAGACTGCCGTGCAAATTTTCTAGTCTCCATTCTATAAAACAAAACATTAAAACAATTATATATATAGATTAGGGTAGTCCTTAATAAGGATGTTTTTGTATTTTCTTGCTCCCAGAGGCTCAAAGCTTCCAAATTGATAAAAAAAACAATTCTCTAGTCCGCACTCCAACCAAAGTTTCTTGATTTTTCTTCCTAAGTAAGTACTTATTTTGGGAAACATCAAATTTTTGTTGTAATTTTTTAATTTATAATCAAAGTAAGCAAATTAAGTGTTATTCTAAAACTTTTGATTCACTTGTCGCTAAATTATAAAACAAATGGAATTTTACTCATGTTATTTCCATAGAAACTTTGGTTGGAGTGCGGACTACCTTAAAGTTAATATTAGGAGCTGAAACTTACACAGAATTTGTTTTTATCAATTTGGAAGCATTCGAGCCCCTGGGAGCAAGAAAACACACCTGAAAAATCAAACAAAGGTCTTTAACCACACTTTGCCTTGTCTGATGTTATCAATGCCTAAACAGCAATATATTCCCATATACACATATGCCACATTAAATCCGGTAAGAAATTAATTTATTAGTAAGGTGCGCGACTTCTTTAAAACAACTAATGATCTTACAAAACATAATTATTAAAAGTTAATTAATGATATATTTTTAAAACTATTCAAGCAAAAAATTTAAATAATAATTTAACCTAATAATAATAAATATCTCATTTTTCCCAAATATAATCAGTAAATAACAAATATTTACATTAAAGAAATTCTACGAATCAAAATCGAACTTTGTGTGACACGTGGAAATATCCTATTTCTAAATATGCTGAAATACGAAAATATAATAATCGGAATTCGCAATACGATTTACATAAATACAGGTAAAATATGTCTGCAGATACAACAATCTGTTACATAAAATCTATTTAGTAAAGGATGGGTTACAGTTAATTTGATCTATTTACATTTTATATAAATCTTCTTAGCCCATTTGAAATTATTTTCAGAATATCGAGGTTCAAAGTAAATATTAGAAGTAATCCATTTGACATCAAAAATAACATACGTATAGTATTGATATTAAAATTCAAAATATCCGTATATATGTAATATATTTTTTTTTTTTTTTTTTTTTAATTTTTATTTGGCCTCGCTTACTCTGAGCATTTAGCCACCTACAACATTTTTATTTATTTACATTCTAATTTACATCATTTTAATCTATTTATGTACCCTATTCTATATTCTTCTTAATTTTTCTTCTTCTTATTTTCTTCAATTCTTGCTCTTTTTTCAAATTTCTAATTCTATTTAACAATTACAATTTTTATTTGATTTCTACACATATTTTTTTTCATAAATTCTAAGTCATTGACAGGATTTGATCCGAAGATCCCTGTCGTGTGAATCGAACACGCTACCAATGAGCTATGCTCGCCACTATGTAATATATGTGTATAGTATATATATGCAAGATAGTGTAGATGATATAGAATATGAAAAAAAAATACTCTAAGTAGGGAGGCTAATATAAAAAAATGTAATATATTTAATTCATTCTTATGCTTACTTGTTAAACTAAATCGTTAATTTTTTTTAGGTAACTCTTATGAATTTGCTCTTGAATTTTATTTGCTTATAACATTACCATGCAAATCCTAATGGAGAAAAGGTATTATGAAAGCAAGCGAGAGCAATTAAACTCTCATTAAACACACTCGTCAAATATTACGACCTTCGTTCAAAATGTTTAATGAAAAACTGATAATAAAATTTAATAAAAATATATTTAAATACAACTCAGCTTTTCTTTATAGCAGGCATTTCAAATTCAAAAAGATAAATAAATCAACCCCCATCCAAGTTTTGTTATTAGATAATAATAATATTTGATGAATAAAAGCCCAAATAATACCTTTGATTTTCGATCTTTCTATTTTAATTTAAATATTGCAAAATGAGTTTTGCACATTTCTAGGTAGATTCATTTTTATGCATTTTTTTCTGCAATCTGTATATATTATTATATTAAGCAGATAATGCTGACAAATATATGGTAAGACAAAATTGGTTACAAATTAGTAGATGCACCCAGTGGTGTATTTACTAGTGTTAATTATGATATAACAAAAATACTAAAAACAAGAGAAAAAATAATAATAATAATAATAATAACCACGCAAAATTATCATCGAATCTTTATCAACCGTAAGAAGCCCCTCTGGAAGGTCAAATTCTGGCTAAAATACTGCTCCAATTGCGGTGTAAAACGATTCAGAATGACTTTAAACTTTGATAGTATATAAAAATAGCAAATCAGATTTTTTGCTAAAACATAAACTTCTCCTTCGATAACTTGAAAAGAAAAGCATATAAAGAGCAAATAATAGCTTTGTTAAATAATTCTGTGATATAATTCAGAATTCAATTTTATTAATTAATTTAATTAGAATATTTTTTTATAAAAATTTTATATCCTTATACATATAATTACACATACACAATAAGTAGCGGGATTAAGCGATCAGTTTGAAAAATATACTCATATCTGCAATGAGCATCATGTCTAATTTGGAGTAAATTGATAGATATGGTATGACAATTTTTGCTTATTTTTCTTCTTAACATAAATATTAGTTTCTTTCAATATTTGTTTTATTTATGAATCCATTGATATGGATATTAATATATTTTGCTATAATAAAGTAAAATTTAATCAAAGCTAATGCAGAATTCACATTTTCGTGATCCATAGTTTTAATCCAAAAAGGTCAAAGGAGTGGTGCTTCATTGCTATTATTTCAGTGGTACGTTCAATAAAAATTTATTAGCTAATGGATTAATGCACAAATATATTTTAGAACAGCATTGATGCATAGAATACTTAATGACATATGAATTATTAAAAACTTAAGTTCAATCCAGAGAATGCAATACCAAAATCATTGGAAAAGATTTACTGATTTTAATAACAGTTAATATTTTATTAACTTTTTCCAACATTATTTAAATTGCTATTAATGATTACACGTTTTATGCATACTTTTATTTCTGAAGGAACTTTTTTTGCAAATTCAATATATCTTAGCAAACATCCTAATAGTAATCTTCTCAGCCCAATATAGTGTGTTAATCTTCTCTACTAATTTTAGTTAAAATAGATTATTCTTGCATGAAAATAATTTCAATTATTCATGAATGATTGAAAAAGGATCCTTTGGGGTTGCTGCAGAAAACTTCATCATTTTATCGAAAATTTTTGGATTTTGTATACATTTTATTGTTTGTTATATTTTAGTGTTTCACTGTCAATAATAGGGAATGTATATAAGTCCAGTCTTAATGGTGAAAACTTATTCTATTCTTGTGAGTAAATTATTATTATTTATTGAAATCATACAGATATCTTGGGGAACTCTTGTTTCAACATATCATGCCATGCTTCTAAATGTAAGTAAAATTATTTTGATGAAAATAACCTTCATATCACTCGTAAAGCATTATGGATTACCCATTATATTTAATTAGGAACTTGATAAAACAAAGGAAATAAAAACTGGGCTAGGTCAAATATTGTGAAAGGTCAACTGATATATGATTATAGTGTATAATTTACTAGGAATGCCTTTCGTGGATATTGCTTCCGCTACTTATTTAATAGATAGCCCAGCCTTTGGTGTAAGTAAATGTATGCTAAATATAGTAAATGTCTTGAAGAAATTTTTGTATTATTTTCACGTAGTTAGATAATCGCGTTTTGGAGCTATATTTGCACTATAAAATAATTGCTTATTTGTGAATTTTTGCGTGTCGTTATTAATTTATAAGGAGCACAAAATGAAATGAATGCTAGGTTAAAACAAAAATTACTATTAATTTTGAAAATCTAGTGAATTTAATACTAATAAGTAAAATTAAATCAAAATTCAACCAAGGGGAGAAAAAATAGGGTTCTTAGCAAAAAAAAACTTTAAAGATCATTAATGTTTTACTAATATTTCAAATATGACAAATATATAAACACACACATATATATATATATATATATATATATATACATATATATATATATATATATATATATAATATACATATATATATATATATATATATATATGTATATATATATATTGTTCCATTACCTTTATTTTTAGCTTAACTATTCATGCGAATACTAGGAAACTTTGGAAAGCTTTTAAGCCTATTACAAATATTTAAGAAAAAGTTTCGAGTTCTAGCTAAATTATTAAATATGACCTCACGCTAAGTACATTATCGCATGCATTTTCTGGATTAAAAAGAATTTTCAATGCTTTGCATATATCTCGAATCAGCAATTTCTTGATGTGCGAGAGGGATTAAAAACAAAATTTTGCATTTTTATTTGTGCTTTTAATTGTTATCAGAAAAATCAGTTCTGCTAAAATTTTAAAATTTAATAAAAAATATATAAGATGTTACTAAAGTCGCTGTAAAATATGTGATATTTATTATATAATGCCAATTCGTTCTCAAAGCGTCGGTTTAGAGTAATGTTTTGAGATCCATCCAAATTTGTCTTAACAAGTGATGGTCAATCCATACATCATACGAATAAATATATACATTCGCACATACCCACTTTTTTATTAATGTATGCCAGTAATTGATAATTTCAATGAGTTACTTCTTGATAAGTGATATTATAATATTATATTCCAGAATAGATATAACAAAGGCTAAATCTCAGCAACACCTGGTGATGAAGATGAGAGTTCCAAAAGCAAGGAGAATGATTCTATAAATATGTCCTGAGAAGTTTATCTTGGTAATGTAATTAATGTCTTCAAATATGACATGATCGGTTTGTCATTGTAATTAGCATTTAGAAATGAGAACTTCATGTAATCAAAACTAACATACATTCATTGACTGCTTGTATTTTTTTTACTTTTTCGCTGGCGATATAATCTCATTCTTTAAACAGCTGTAATATCTGTCTTGTATAAAAAATATTTTCCATTTTCATAACTTCAAAGATTTATAGAAACAACGAATAATATAGAAATAATTTCTAATCAATAAACTGACTATTCATGAATTTTATTAATCAATATTTTCAAGGAATAATGTAAAATATTCTTCTGATTCAAGCATTTTTCATTAAATCATTTGTACTACGTTGTAACTTTAAAATGTTTATTTATCTATGCCGATTTTCTGTAGATATCGGGACTCATACAACATTGATGCCGGTACGCATACAACGACAGATCTCTATTTACATACAGGACGACTAAACACAATCGATCCTTATTGAAATGATTTCACCAAGAGCGAATGACGTACAGTTCTGGCGTAACGGACTTCCGTTGCATTTGTACGGATTTACACCCTAGTCGCGCCTATAGAAGTTTTACTTCAAAAAGTTATCTTGAGTCATCTATTATAGAACAAAAATGTCTTAGATTTCATTACACCACGTTCGAAGAAAATTTTTTCATCGTCGTTAGTGCTTAAAAATCAATTCTATCAATTCAGATCTCCGCAATAGAGTGGCGTCACTGCTCTTTAACTGCATTCTTGTCTACATACAATCAAATCCTGTAATCTCCGTACAACCCTGCATAATATAGGCAAACAAACCTACGCTCCCTCTTGTTTTAAACCTGTCGGGGCACGCTTGCGCCCTAGTTCTTTCAAATGAACTCTCCGGAGTTTCCGTCTCAAGACTTTGCGTGAAGCACACGCCTCAGTTCGATAAATATACGGAAACAGTCAGTGCATATGGTCAACAATATTCCACCGAGATAATATGAACATTATGGTTCGATGTCTGAGATATCGAGGACTCATAAATCGAGCAAAGACTCAGAGGAGAGGACGAAATATTTGAGAAGATTGGCATATTTTCTTAATTTTTGGAAACGGAGTTCATACAATTTTTTATAAACCAATATCTGCGACAAAATATATTCGCATTGAAGACCAATAACCAATGTGATTTAGAGCTATGGTAGCTTAAATTCAAACCGGGAACAAAATAGTTTGTGAACAAAACACATTTTATAAATCGTTAATACTTAAAGTGACTAAGTAATTTAGTAAATCGCTATAAATTCTTTACTAATGATGTATAATTTATGTTAAACTTGTGGTGAAACAAATTCATCAATGTTTCCTGTGATATGGTACAAAACCAAGAACAAAAGAAAGGATGCTGCCGCACATCATAGTGCGTGTTATACAGATTTTCTGGTATCGTAAGATTGCAAAGTTAATATAAGTATTCAAATATTTTTAGTGAAACTGTAGCATTTCTATAATATGTAAATTAATTGTTGATGAACTAACTAAATTAACCTACCCTGTTTTGAGATGATGTATGAAAATGAAACTTTTTGTCAATACCTTAGTTAAATTGCAAGAACAAATTAAATGATTTTGATAAACCAAATAATTGTTAGATGCCGATTAGAACCAAAGAAACAGTGATAATAAAACAATATATAATAACAATAATTTAAAAATAAATTGAGTGTTTATATTTTACTGCATCTAAGAATAAAATCGTCAACATCATCAAATTATTGTAAATAAGTTTGAAGAAAAGGATGAAATTTAAGAAGCTTTGAAACCAGATACATACAAATTATCACCTTTGAATGAACACCTTATAGTGAAGTGTTTGTTATAAAAATCGCATACACAAAAACCAAAAAATGAGGGTCATTTCTGTTTGCATTATTCATTTCTATACCTTAGTTCAACTTTTTTTGATAGTTGTTTCCCGCGAACCACCAATTATAAATCTACCAGAACAAGGCACGATATCAGGAATGTATATGTCAATGTTCAGAGTACAAAAAATTGCAGCATACTTAGCAATTCCTTATGCTCATCCACCAATTGGTCAATTGAGATTTGCACCACCCAGTGTTGACCCACCGCCCAGTTGGGATGGAGTCAGAAATGCTACCAGATTTGGTCCAGATTGCTGGCAGATGACCGAAACAGAAGAGGAAGAAACATTAAATAAAAAGTATCAGAATATCATAGATGCTTTGCTTCAGAGAAGAGTTAGAGAAGAAGATTTGCCTGAGGAACCGTATGATGAAGATTGCTTGCTATTGAATGTTTATGTACCAGATGGTAAGTGACTTGAACAATGATATTCAAATTGATGGAACCAGGATTTGTTACTAATTTGTGTTTGTCTTCCGAAAACATAAAGACAAAATATCTATAATTACCAAATGTTACCAGAAATAAATACTTCTAATCCAAATAATCCTATTCATTTTTGTTCTGATTTTAATTTACTATTCAGAACACAAACACTATTTATTAACAAATCTAGGACCCATAAATCCAATATTTAATATTATTATTATTTAAAGAGACGATCAGAACCCATCGTTTCTATAAGTTCGAACACCATATTTGATTTTTATATCAAAATTTAACATTTTAAACTAATTTTCTACTTCAAACAAATATTTTTAACTTCTCAGGTGAATCTTTAATTTTCAATTTCCAATTTTATTTTGCAGATGATTTGATGAAGATTTTTCTTAACTATGCCTATCTCTATTTTCACGCAAAAACATTTTTATCTATATTTTGAAGTGAAAATGTCACTACAATTTGTAGCCTACAAGTGATTAACAATTACCTAATAAATTTAATATTTTTTCTTTTGTGAAATTTCCTTGCAATGTTCGTGCAGAGAGAGTTATAAATGAACAAATTGGCATTTAGTAGCTGAATACTAAACACAGTAAAACCGTGAAAATAACCACTAGACACTAATCGGAAGACAAATAAACCACTAATTGAACGAATTTACACGTGAATATCATATCATGCTTGTGTTTTTATGATTTTTAGATTTTGATTACATGTTTCTTATAAATTTTGCAAGTTTTGAAACGTTGATTACTAATATAGTATTGATAGTATGTTTGTCATTAATTTTGCAATTTTTGAAACGTTGATTACTAATATAGTATTGATACATTCGCTTAATTGTGTCTTAACCATATACCTTTAGGACATCGACTACAATTAGAAATGTTCATGGCGTCCTATAAGTAGTATGATATATGTATAGTATAGTATTGATAGTATGTTTGTTATTAATTTTGCAATTTTTGAAACGTTGATTACTAATATAGTATTGATATATTCGCTTAATTTATCTTAACCATATACCTTTAGAATTTCAACTACAATTAGAAATGTTTATGGCGTCCATAATATAGGAGGCCCAGGCTTTGAGAAATAGACTACAATTTTTAAAAAAGTAACACTAAGTTAAATTAAAAAAAAAACTAGTCTTTATAACATAAAGTTTTTCTTGAAATAAACAATTATTATTATTAACAAACACTCGAAAGTCATTTTTATTAACAAAATTTCAAATTATCATATAAAAATTTAAGCAAAGTTTAAAATTTGATAAAATATTTGTTATATCTAAGAATGTTGAAATGATCAAAACTTTATTAATTAGAACAGCTCATTACTGTAAGTCTCAAATAAAATACGTAGTTTCAAGTCACATTCATTAATAATAATGAGTCTTAAATTCTATAAAGAGCTTTCAAAAAGCTCGCGCCCTTGACAAAGACCTACATGAAATTTTCGCGACCATCTTTGACAATCGAATAATCGAATGCAAACTGATACTCTGAATTTCAATTGAATTTTGTGAACAAATTTCAACTATATTTTGACATTATGGATTTTAAATATTTTTCTCTTTGTTAAGAATAATATATCATCTACTTAGGTGGCGAAAGAATTTAGTAAATTAGAACAAACCTAAAAATTAGAAGGTTAAAATTTCTGTAAAATTTTAGGCAAATCGAGTTTTTCGTATTACTCAAATCAAATTAGTAACAACTAAATTTCAAATTATTCAAAAACTTTAATATCAACTATAAACATCAAGAATAACTAACTGGAAAATATGAAATAAATATATTGTATATTATTAATATTATATTATATTAAATATAAAAAATAATCATCACATACAGAAAATAGAGATAGGCGTAGATAAGAAAAATCTTCATCAAATCATCTGGTAAATAAAATTGGATATTGAAAATTAAAAATTCACCTGAGAGGTTGAAAATATTTGTTTGAAGTGGAAAATTAAGCTTTAAAATGTTCAATTTCGATATAAAAATCAAATATGGTATCCGAACTTGTATACATATATATTACATAAACACATAAACCATAAATATACATTTCTGCTAAGCAAGTCTGAGAATGATATTTTTAAATTAGGCTATAAAAAATTCTAGT
>NW_020539477.1:0-23801 GCF_003426905.1 Ctenocephalides felis
ATTTAGATTATACATTTCAATAATTCGAATCGAATTGATAATGAGTGACTATGGAAATATATCATAATTATAATATTTTCAATTGCCACTTGAAATTGTTTACAATTTATAAGTAATATATTAAAATTTAATAACAGAATCAGGTTATTGATTTCACACAATATATCAAGGTTGAATTTATCAGCTTTTCTAAAATAACTTTTTGGAATGGAAAGATGCAGTCCCATAAAGAATATATTCCTATATGATTTACGCAAATAACTCACAGAGCATAGCAAAAAACCCTTCAGAATTTTAACCACAATATAAAAGCTGATCCCAATAAAAATGAAAAAAACTTGCTGCTGTAATATAGAAATGTTATCTGACGAATGCCAATCCCTAAAAGTTCTTTCCATAATGTGCAATATATAATAATGCTCTCGAGGTCGTGATGCGCTCTAAGAAATATTGTGAAATTGTGATTTGTTTAAATTTGATATTTTGCTAGGAATGTAAACTTGCAAAACTATGTAAATATAATAAAAGATCTATGTCATTTTTGATATCGTAGAACATTCTAGGTTTTTCCATATAGTTCCAATACAGATTACAATATGTTTTATGTTACACGTTTAGTAATTAAGATTATAGATTCAATTATAATGGCCTTTTAAAATACTACCTGTATAGGATTTTTCTTATTGCTAAAGAGCCTTTCTGAACGCGTACTTTAGTAGTCAATCGAAAACTGTTCGAAAGATTTTGGTTGGGAATCGAGCTGATTAGTTTTTGGTAAAGATCGGCTAGGCAGTTTTTTGTAATGGTGTTAAAAAAAATTTCTCGACGATTTTCATGATTTTTTTTGACGGTAGATACCATAGTCTTGTAAATCATACTAGAATATTACGGCCCTACAACAAGTCGTTTTACTCTAAAAATTCGTCAAAGTTTGCAAAAATTAGTATAGTTTTTTGGGCATTTGTCAAAATTAGACATTTGATTCACGTTCTCTCAAAAACGCCTGGACCGATTTTAGAAATTTAAACGCCATTTGATGTATCTCAATGAAGACTATCGTTTGTCAGTTTTGTGCGACGATCTGCCGAGCCCTTTTTTGTAATTTGAGAAAAAGTGTTAAATTTTTCGTCCACATTTAAGCTCATACTATCGAATCGATTTAAAAAAATCAAAAACTGTTTGAAAGATAATAGTTGGGAATGATACTGATTAATTTTAGGTGAAAATCTAGCGAACCGTTCTTGTAATTAACTGTTGAAAAAAAAATTATCCGATTTTTATGGAACTTTTTTGGCGATGTATATCATGGTCTTATAGAACTTACTGAAATATCACGGCCTGTGAATGAGTAGTTTGTTTTTGACCTTTGTTAAAATTAAAATTAGACGCTTCACTTGGTATAACGATAGAGTACTTGGTCCTAATGAACATACTAAATGATTAAAGTCCTACGGAAACTGGTTCAATTATAAAAATTACTGATTGAAAATTTGCTTTTAGAAAATACTTCGAGTTAACGTGCTCGTTCGTTTTCAATTATGTGTGGTAAATCCACTCGGAATACTTTTAATCATTCATAAATATATTAATTAATTTTTTATTGATTAAGTTGATTATTCACACATATCGGGAAGTTCGTGTAACTTGCCTCAAAGCAAAACACCAATATCAACTAGTTACCAATTGCTTTTGCTATAACAGTGATAGTGTAATTATTCAATTTTAGTAATGAATTACACACATGCTCATTTATTTTGATCAATGCTCTAAATGATCAACTAGTTTTTTAAAATCGAAAATAAGTATTATCAAAAATGCCTATCATCATTATTAGCTTTGTGCCATTTTTTTATCCCATTCTCCAACTAGAAAGCAACTTTGAAAAATATTTCCATTATGAGCTTCCGATTAGAAACCAACGTCGGCGCGTCGTGTCGAAGCAATCTCGTTTTATTTCAATCAAAAATCTTTTATTTTGTCGCAACATAGTAATCGGCAATCTGAACGTGAGCACACCGCGGGCACTATTTGTAGAAGTCACAATCAACAAACATTAACATTTAAATTAAACGATCAGATCAGCGATCGATTACGAGATAGTTGTTTTCTATTTATTGATCATGCTCGTGAAACCACAGCCCACACCTAGAGCCAATCTAAGATTCCGATCAGAATCAGTGTTGAATCCGTTAACTTCCATTTGATGGAGATAGGAAATTGATAGAGGATAGAGATGGAGGACGAGGACTTACTTGGAACAGGTGTTCAGTTGGTTGATAGTCATTGGTCATTTTCTAAAGTATATATTGCTAATTATAATTAACTTCCCCGTAGGATAAGTTATAGTAATCCTCCAAAAATCAGAAATGACAATTTTTGCATATCTTCACGTTTCAGAGGCTTCTGAACATTTTGGCATACCTCAGAAAAAATGGTTCTGTTTGTGTGTGTGTCCGCAATTTTTCGTCTACGTTTTCGGGCACACGCATTGAATGGTTCAAAAAACATTCGATTCATATTGATAGGAAGATGTGCTCATTAGTTTTTGGCAAATGCAGGTCCAGTCATTTTGGAGATACGGAGCAAAGAGGGCAGAGAATCGAAACCGAGTTTTTAAGAGAACGGAGTATTCGATTTGAATGATCTAAAATCATTAAATTTGTAATAATTGGGAGACGTGGTGATTAGTTTTTGGCAAAGGCAGGCCTAGCTATTTTGAAGATGCAGAGCTAAGTGTGCGAAAAATAGCAGTTTTTGTAAAAACTAATCATCCGATTTGAATGATTCAAACAACTTTCTGATTTTTTTGACAAAACAATTGCTTTTGAAAAAAAAATATATTTCAAAGTATAATTTTTTTTAAAGATTTTAATTTTAATTCTGGCTAAAGTTCTAAAGATAATTTAAATAGTTTAAATAAAAAATTTTAACTTTGCAATTCAGTTTATATAATTCTAATAAATATTAGACAATGTTACTGTATTTATAATAATCTATTTGAAAACATTCAATATTCCTGGAATTTCTTTACGGTACGGGAAGTTCCAACAATTTGCCTTAAGGCACGATGCCATACACCACTAGTTAATGTTTTTGTGAGAAATGATAGTAATCAATATGTCAATATATTTATGAAAAGCGATAAAACATAGTTTGTTGGTTATAATTTAACAGATGGTTTTTAGGAGGCTACCCAACAGCTGCTTCTTGTAGTTGCGACATAATTTAACATATTTTATTTTTGGCCTAATTTTTTTTACCAAAAAGGCTGCATATTTCTAAGTAGTAATAGATACGTACTATTTGATTTCAGAATGTACAAAGCACGGGATTTTCTTCTTTTTTTATATATTTTGTACCAGCAATCAAAACCTTACGTCCTATGAGCTGTTGGGCTGAAACTTCTCCTTACTTAGAATTTTTTTTAGATGGTAACCCAATGGGTTAATCCATCCATATTTGATGATTTTTGTTACTAGAATTAATCTAATAGGGCTGACTTTTTATTGGTGCAGCAATGCCGGGCAAAGGAGATTTTCACTTGGAAACATATTGCTATCTATATTTCCAAATGAAAATCGTTGTCACTGCTGCCTGACAACAGGCTGCTCGAAGTGGGTATCGAACCCGGGACCTCTGAAACAAGTCCAGGACGGGATTTGAACCTGCAACTTTTTGTTTGGGAAGATGAGGTTTTAACCTCTTGTATCACGAACTCATATTTATCTCCCGAAAAAATTTGTTAATATACACTTTTTAGATTTTTACTTCTACATCAAAGTATTTATTAACATTGAATTTTCTATTCCTCGTGGAATGAATAAATTGTTGCGACATCTGGTGTGTCTATTCCCATGTCGCCCACACCTCATTTGACGTGATTAATTCCATTGCAGTTCGATACTGTTGTCTTTGAATTAATATCCATTTATAAATTTTATAATCGAAAATAAATCACCTACCATTCGCTGTCACAATCGCCGCTTGGTAATTTATATTCCGTTTTACGGGAGTGCTTGTTTATGAAGTGTCTTATATAAATACTTGTATTATGAATAGTGTAATGTAATCTAATGATATATACGTCGTTCTGTGATCGTGTACGTGTCATGATCAAGAGATATTAACCAAAGTGATATATTTATAGTCGGGAATTAGAAAGTGGCTACCGCCAGCCTGTCATGGCGATGTGCCGGCGTTGGATCGAGGAATAAACTTTAGTGGAATAAAAATTTAAATTTATTCTGCAAAGTAAATTTTAATTTAACTAATATTAAATAAATTATAATGACACTAAATTAATATTAATTCTATTATTTTGTTTTTTATCCAAGTGGGCACGTGAGTAAGTGGCTGGAGCGACTGGACCTGAATCAGAGGTTCCGGGTTCAATTCGAGGTTCCTGATGTCAAATAGTAGTGGCATCCGTTTTCACTTGGAAATATAGATTGCAACATGTTTCCAAGTAAAAATTGCATTTATTCGATATTGCATAATCAATCTATTAAAAAATAAAATAAAATTGTCACAGAGATGAACAACTGTTGGGATGCTATCTGTAAAACTGACGTATTAAGTCAAATTAGCCCAACAACTTATAGGATCATTGAGTTCTGATTACTGTTCAAAAAACGATTAATATAAAAAGCGAATATTTAAGTAGATTAATAATAAAAATTGTGTAAGGATCATATTGTTTTACCATGCAATGTCAAACGATCCAAGAAGTATTTTTATTTAAATAAAGTTGCATAAAGTGCAATTGGAAAATAATGAAATATCACATTTTAATTTTAATTTTAATTTTTGAACGGATCACTTAAGTTATGATAATAGTTTTCCATATATAATTCTCAAAATTTCTGGAAATGTGAAAGACAAAGAATTTTATGAAAATGCATATAGTAATGCATTATAGTAAATTTTATTTTAACTTTATTCGTTTGAAATAAAAATTTCTATTTTAATAGAAAAACCAATTATATTTGTAAAATTGAAATGCAGTTCATTTCAGAATATCAGTTTTATTAATTAGTTTGTCACATTTCTGAAATTACATTGATTAGATTTTGAAGACAAAATAAAATATATTTATAGCACAAGGATATTCTGAAAATTCATTGTATATTTAAAATTTCCAATAATTTTTTTTATATTAATATGCATTTGAATTTATATCAAATATGAATATATTATACAATAGTCCATTTTTTATTTTAATCAAAAGTCTAGTTAGTATTTTTAGTATTTAATTTTATGAAATTTTTAAATTATTTTGCATTTTTAATTTTGTAAAAGAAGTTATCTTATTGAAATATGATTTGCAAGAGCTTCTACAAAATTTATTCTATATTTAGTATTCTAATTCAAATTCTATCTATATTCAAAATAAAAATATGTTATATTCACAAATTAATTTACTTTTAGAGTTATGATGAAACTTAGATCATTGACGTCCTTAGAAGGCAACTAGATTGCTGGCATCATAATTTGATATGTGTCATTATTGAATTAATTTGATACTGATATACTGATTAATCTAATACTGTTTAAAATGTGTCATGAAACATTTTTTATCTATTTGTTTTAAATTGGAACAAACTTTGTTTTTAACTGTAAATTACCAAGAAACATCCTTACCGACCTACACGCAACCTAATCAGCACAATTTACAATTCATGTTTCAAAAAAAAAAAAAAAAAATCAGATTATTATTTTCTGAAAAGTCATAAATATAAATTATATTCCTTGAATTGCTAATTGCAATTATAATATCAGAAACTCTTTATCATCAGACCTGATTTTACACATAACACTGGTGTAGGTTACAAGCAATTGAATCTGATAACTTTTCGAATAGCACAGTTCTTTTAATAATATTTGGCAAAATAAAATTATATAAACAAGTCAAACATTTTACAATAAAAATAAAAAAAACATCCTTTTTCAGTTAATAGTCGTTTAGAAATTTCTTCTCTTGCGTCCCTGGTATATGCACACCTTGTTTTATTTGCGTGTTTTATTTATCGCCTGCGTATTAATCGGTTTAATCAAATTTAAATATTTATAACTTTAGAATATAAAATTTAATTAATATTTTTTTACTGTATTCACGCTATAAGTACATTTCGCATTGCATGGAAAGCAAATATTCATCATTTTTTAATCTTAGATCCAATTAAAGTTACTGCGGTTAATTTATACTTGAAATGCTGAACTAAATTAGATTAATGATACTGATGTCTAGTTGTTAATAGAATGTTTTATTTGTGATCTGTTACATGTTTATTATTTACTAGTATTTTAAGAGCTTATTATTTAGTAGCATTTTAAGTACACAGATCTGAGATGTTCATATATACTAAATTATTGCTGAACAAAAAGAAGTGGCACAACCGTGCCCAGTCTCCTATAATTGTTTTTTTTTTCATTTTTCTAAATGTAATTTATATATTATTAAAACTATAAAAACAGTGAAATAATGCATATCAACTAGAACACTGATAACTGCAAAAATATAATTTCATATAAATTTATTTATTAACTTCTTTGTTTTAAATAGAAACTTACATTTTCAATCTTACTTATTTTTTATTTAAATTAGAAGTAACACTGTTAACTTCTACTTATTGTTATTTATTGTTTATATTTTCTATGGTGAAATAAAAAAGACTGGACCTATCTAACTCTTTATTGTTTTATTAAAATAACACAAACATAAACAAATCATATCATAAAAGAATTTTTTCGTAGATTAGACTCGCACTTGTCTGTCTTTTATCTATTAGCGACAAAGATAAGATTACCTATTATCATTTGCTAGAAATAATACTTCGATCATTTCCTTCAAAATAAAACACAGATTTCGCTTATCAAATAGTTCGAAGATAGATAAAGTTAATTCTGAGATGTTGATCAAAATTTATCAAATTTGATTACTAAGAATAAATTGTATATAAATCATAATTAAATGACTCATTTTCAATATGCGCATTCGATTTAAATCACGAATTAAATGACTAATAGTAATAATCGATGAATAAATTAAATTAATCTGAATATTCTAATAGATTTCATAACTAACTAATTTTGAAAATAGAAATTACGTACGATGAAATTAAGTTATAATTCAGATTTTACATTTTAGTTTTGCTCTTATCTTTTTATAAATTGTAAATTATAAATTTTATTTTATATGTAAGATTTATACATCAGTTTAGTTTTAACATTAGATTCACGGATGTTGATTATATACCTATTTTTATTTAAATTTTTGAAAAAAAAATAGGTAAATGCAATTGAAATGAAATGTTTATTATAACAAAATTCATAATACATATTTTCTACCATTAAGTCAAGTACAAATCCACCAATGTATATAGTTTTATAGATATTAAATTTTTATTGAATCAAATTAGCTCAGTCCGTAAATATAGTGTTAATTTAAACAAATTACGAATTGTAATTACATTGGTTTTTATTTCTAGTGATGAACTTGATATAATTAAAAAATCTTTGTCTTAATTTTATAAAATAATTAAGCAGAACAGCAATTTATTTTTTACTTAATATTAAATCCAAAATAATATTCGTACTGTGGAAAGCATAAAATTTTAATAACTCATCTTGTACGATTACTTTCCACTATAAACATTAAATTACAACCCAAGTATATTTTCATTAGGTCGTATAGAATTAAGTCAAACCGATTAGCATGCATTTGGATGTAGTCAGTTTTCCTACCTAAACCAAAGGCTGGTGGAATTAGAGTATGATTTTTTTTATTATTTTTTTTAAATAATATGTGACGTACAAAGTAATAAATAGTTAATACTAGATGAAAAGGTAATATCAATTATTTTGTTACCAATTAATTAGCAGAGCATAAATAAGTAGGTACATCTTGTTGAATAAAAACTAGAAACAAACTTAAGACCAGTTCAAAAGGATTTCCTTTAATATAGAATATTTTTAAAAATGTAACAACGTGCACATAAATACTGATATGGTATTACGGTAGTTTCATGTTCTCATTATGAGTAAGAAAGAAAATCTTTGTCTTTCATCCTAATATTATTATTAAATCTAGTTAAAAATATGTGACATTTAAGTTGTACAATCTATGAAATGTTGTGATGTACTCATAGCATGAATACAGCAAAAACATAAAAAAAAAATTAAATTCCAATGATATAAATAGTGGTAGTTACAAACTCTCAGAAGGCTATGTTATGTCTTTGCCTCCAAACCTCCAAATGGCACAAACGTCAAAATACTGTGGTTCGACTTCACGCAGATGTTATTAAGGTGACAACAGAAAGTTGCTCTTACGATATCATTGTAATTTAACATTTGCGCCGTTTTTAGATGAAGCTTTTATGTAACAATCAATCGAACAGCGAACACATGGCTTTTTAGGGTTCGTGATTACCAACTAGAAAATCCAACTCATCCAAACAAAATATAACATTATTTTATCCCGAGTTGGCACCAGAATTTACAAAATTAAGATGCGGTTTTTATAATGGCATTAAATATAGCATTACATTAAAGTCTTGATTAACAAAAATAAATTGTAACAAAAAAAAAATTGTCTATATGTTAATTAACGTCTTATAATCTAATAACTTTCACTATAAAATATATTTAGAAAAATATTAAACAAGCATCATGTTTTAAGATGAATTGCTAAAACTTTCCGTACCGTAATCTAAAATTTTTAAAAGCTTCAAAATTTTGAAATAAATAGATTGTTTGGTTAATCTTAATATTTTTTAAACAATATAAATATTGAATCTTGGTATGGATTCCTTATAAATGAAAACAAATGTTGTACTTAATATTAAATCTTTATAAAACTTCTTATAATTGATGTGCACATGTCTAATGGTCATTTCTGACCGCCATTTATTTTATCTTTTATTTCTGGATCTCTGAAACCGCTAGACCTGCTTTCCAAAAACGTCAATCAATTCTTCTTTCCGTCAATACAAGTAACAAGGGTCGTTAATAAGGGTCGAATGCTTTTGAATCATTCAAATCGGTTGATCAATGCTCTCAAAATTGTCGAGATCACTGAGGAAAATTTATGTCATTACTTACACATAAACACACACACACATACATCCATTTTTTTTTCTAAGGTATGCCAAAATATTTGAAACAAAAAAACAATGCAAAAAGTTATATTCAATTTTTTGCGATTACTATAACTTACTCTAAGGGAAGTTATTAAATATACTCCTATGTATAATGAAAAATGATGGGTAGTGCTACCTTAAGGCATGTCCATGAGTTGAGTTAAACTCTAACTCGATTCAGTAAAAAATAATGCGAGAGATTATGTATTGCCATTTTACATAAGGTGACCACAAGTGCTGGATTGACCGGGATAGTCCCGATTTTCCGCCTTGCGTTCCTGCTTTTTCTAAAAAATGTCCCGGTTTTAAGTGTTTTGTCCCGGATCGTCCCGGATTTTAAAAAATGTTTCGATTGCCAATATTTTTTTTAAATATATTTCAACTAAAAAATTTGACCCAAAAAATGTGCATATACATTTTCAGCTCACCAATACTACCCCCCCCCCCCCGCACTCACACACATTATAATCCGTCCCGGATTTCATGCAAAATAAATATGGTCACCTTATTTTTGACCGCAGGGCTATTTTCAACTGGAAACATATATTTGTTCTACCTATATTTTCAAGTAAAAATGATCATTGCTACTGCATGATGCCAAGTTGTCCACAGCAGGGTTCGACTCTCGATCCCGTCCACACGAGCCTGTAAGTTTAACCATTACATCATGAAACACTCCACTCCTATGTGTGTTAGTGAAAATTTTGAGATAAATTACACGAAACAAATTAGAATATACTTACCACACACAAATCTTGATATGAATTTATATACAGTAGGCCCTCGCTTTACACGGCACTCTGGGTGCACGGTTCCCATACTACACGGAGCTAAAAATCCGACATCCCTTCGACTACACGGACTTCTTATTACGCGGTATTTGGTCAACAGCCCATAATTCGTTATGCAAAAGGATATTGATTGTAAAATTTATTATCGACTTTTATATTTTAGACATGCCTGATTTTATAATAGCCGCCTAAGAACACGTTTGAGCTGACTACTGCGTCGCGCCAATTTTTGATAAGGTGTCAATGTCCTACATGTCATTTGTCCGTATTTCTCCACTTCAAGTGTATTTTCTTGTCTCCATACAACGCGATAAAAATGGTGCGATTTGTACCAACTCTGAGTCTCTCATAACACGGTTCCCATTACGCAATGTAAGGTTCAATAGAACGCCACTACGAATTACTGAATGTATGTTAAATAATACGAGTTTCTTATAGCACGCGCCTATACTGCACGGTACGCACTTGCCGCGTAAAGCGAGGGTTTACTGTATTGTAGACCATTATCGTAATAATTCAAATGAAATTTACTACTCTCAAATGAAATTTACTACTCAAATTTTGAGATCAATTACACGAAACACAAATAAGAATGCACTTACCACACAAAAATCTTGATATGAATTTATATGTTTGTAGACCATTATCGTAATAATTCAAATGAAATTTACTAATCAAACGAAATTTACTACTCAAATTTTGAGATCAATTACACGAATCGCAAATAAGAATACAAATCAAAGCAAATAAAAATCTTGATATGATTTTATATGTTTGTAGACCATTATCCTAATAATTCAAATGAAATCCGTTTATTACTCTCTCGTGTCTGGTGTATCATTTTCATCTGCCCTGCATCTAATGTGCCTATTTAGGAAAATGCGATGCTATACAATGCACATTTGCGTTCGCTCCGAGGGGGTAGAGGGCGCGTATTATCGTATATCATTTTAAGTGCGAGTGCTTTGCGAGATAAGACTCGTTAATGTCCCGAATTGCCGAATGAACGGACTACGTAACGACCGCGATATTGCGATTTCTAGCACGCTTCCGCGTTCATATTTATTTAGTTTTTAATACTCTTTAAAGCACTTCTTCATCCCTCGGGCTTGTGCAAATATCGAGCTCTCCCTAACCGTCGAAGTGTATGACTTTGTCGTCAGGACGCTTAGTGATTTCGATGAAATATCGTCATTGAATTTAATGGCATGTTATAAAAACTTATGGCGTTTTTATCGCTATTTTGTTTTATCATATATCATAAGTGTGATATGTAACAATTTAGATATATGGCATCATACTTTGCCAAAAATGTTCAATCCTACATAAGATTATATTGTATATTTATATATAGAATGTCTGAAACCATTTTATCAAATATATTATATACAAGGTATATATATATTATATCGAATATATATATATATATATATATATATAAATTAGGGTGGTCCTTAATATGGACATTTTCGAATTTCCTTGCTCCCAAGGGCTCAAATGGTTCCAAATTGATAAAAAACGATTTTTTGAAAGTTTAAGCTCTTAATATTGTCTTTTAGATAAAGCGCAATTCAATCAAAGTTTTGTATGGAAATAGCATGAAAAATTTTCAAAAATTTTGCAGAGCGTCGAATTTTCAATAAAAAATGACACAAATTTCCACTTTTAATTCATTTATTGCTAAGTTATACCTAATTTTTTTTTAATTTTCAAGAATTTTTCTATGCTATTTCCATACGAAGTTTGAATTGCGCACTATCTAAAAGTTAATATTAAGAGCTAAAACTTTCAGAGAATTGTTTATCAATTTGGAACCATTTTACCCATTGGAAGCGAGGAAATTCGAAAATGTCCATATTAAGGACCATCCTAAATATATATATATATATATATATATATATATATATTAGGATGGTCCTTAATATGGACATTTTCGAATTTCCTCGCTTCCAATGGGTAAAATGGTTCCAAATATATATATATATATATTAGGATGGTCCTTAATATGGACATTTTCGAATTTCCTCGCTTCCAATGGGTAAAATGGTTCCAAATTGATAAAAAACAATTCTCTTATATATATATATATATATATATATATATATATAAGATGTTCCATGTAAGTTAAGCGCGCTTTCTCGTATAGACGGGGTCATGAGTTCGAAACCCCGCTTTAGAGAACCCGATATCGCGTAGTATCGATGTTCATTTTCACTTGAAAATAAAGATCAACTCGCTGTAAGTGCTATTTTGCCTCAAGGCAAGTTACATAAACTTCCCGATATGCGTAAATAATCAACTTAATCAATAACAAATTATTAATTTATGAGTGATTTATAAGTATTCCGAGCGTATTCATTACTTCGCATTCATTATTGAAAATCGAACATTGAATACAAGTCGGAGTATTTTCTAAAAACAAATTTCCAAAATTCAATAAATTTTTATAATTGAACCAGTTTCCGTAGAACTAGAATTGTTTTTTCTTTCAAGCAAAATTCATGTTATGTCATAGCATCAGAAAAATATGAATTAAAATTCAGTAAAAAAACTCTCACTGACTAAAAGCATAGTGAAACATTATTCCATTACTAAAATGGCTATATGAAAAAAAGATTTGTGGAAAGAGGGTGAAAATTTAGAATTGTATGCATTATTTCAGTTCCGCATTATGAAAATTAAAATAAAAAAAATTGATTCCAAAATTTAAAAAAAATGGAGATGGACAACCCTTGATGAAAATAAATAGTTTTTCGATGTAAAAAATAGTTCCATGTATTTTTCAATTATGAATTATAGAAAATTAATACGAAAATTTAAATAAAAATGTTAGTGGTGGACCATTGATAAGAAGAAATAGTATTTTGAAGTAAAATGGGTTGACTTTAAAAAAATTGGCTCCAAAATTAAAAAAAGTTTGATAATGAGGCAATATGTATTTTTCAATTACTTAAAAAAAATAGCGGTGGCCAGTTCGCTCAACACTTGGGTTCAACAAAAATATGCAAAAACCTGTCCGGAGTTATACTAAATAATTTCCGCAAATTTCACGGCAATATTATGTATAATTTTCGAATGCATAAAAGACAAAAATAAAATTAATATTCAGGGGTGGTCAACCCTCACTATGGTTTGTAATAAGAGTGAAAATGGGGCTATTTGTACTTTTTAATTGCACATGATAAAAGAAAAGGTCCAAATTTTAAAATAAAACAGTAGTTGCCAAGTCGCTTAACACTTGGGTTCAATAAAAATATGCAGAAACTTGTCCGGAGTTATACTTCATAATTTTTTCACTTAATAATTTTATGTATAAATTTCGAATGCATAAAAGACAAAAATAAAATTAATATTCAGGGGTGGTCAACCCTTACAATGGGTTTGTAATAAGAGTGAAATGGGGCTATTTCTACTTTTTAATTACACATGATGAAAGAAAAAGTCCAAATTTTAAAATAAAACAGTAGTTGCCAAGTCGCTTAACGCTTGAATTCAATAAAAATATGCGAAAACCTATCAGACAGACAGATGGACATACATATATATATATATATATATATATATATATATATATATGTATATATGTATTATATATAGATTATGACTTTATATAAGGTTGTCAAATATCTCCCTTCCGCCTTTTTGTATTATAAACCAAGAGCAAAAAAGCGGAAGGGAGATAATTGACAACCTAATATATATATATATATATATATATATATATATATATATATATATATATATATATATTTGTAAATACTATTTCTGGTACCCTTGCGTTTTGCTAATGGATTTTATGTCATACTTAACAAGGCCTAAATCATTCTAAATTTATGTCTACTTACATCTTTGACAATTGCACAATATTGTAAAGCATTGCCTTCGATACTATTTCTTTATGTTCAAAATTTTGTTTGAAATTATTTTTTAATTTTATTAATTAGCATGAGACGTTTAATATTTATTTAGTATATTTTCAATAAGAGATTCAATATATTATAATTAATTTTGATAAAATATTACCACATATGTCAAAATCTTATAATAATTTAATTATTAATGAAATCTTATTCCGTATACATTTAATACATTAATACATTTAAATTTATACTAATAATAATTAATGCATTTAAAATTGGACAATACGGGCGAACAAAAAAGGCGGGCTAATGGAGGCACTAATTTTTAGTTATTTTCATTTATTTTTATTGTAACAATTTCAGTGCTATCGGTTATTTCCATTGTGTGAGTAGTCGATCAGTTATTTGCATTTAGTGTTAATTTTATATTCGGATAAACTGTCAAAATTATAAAATCGGGCAATTCGGACAAAGGAAAAAGGCGGGCCGATTCAGACGCTAATCTATAGTTATTTTCCTGATGTGTTGATTTTGCAAATTCAGTGTTATCGTTTATTTCCAGTGTATAGCAAGTTGATCCGTCAGTTTTATTTTTATTTTGTGTTAATTTTATATTCGGACAACATGTCAAAATTACTAGAATAGGGCAATTCGGACAAGCAAAAAAGGCGGACCGATGCAGACGCTAATTTTTAGTTATATTTCTGATGTTTTGATTTTGCAAATTCAGTGTTATCATTTATTTCCAGTGTATAGCAAGTTGATCAGTCAGTTTCATTTAGTGTTAATTTTATATTCGGACAACGTGTCAAAATTCTAAAATCGGTCAATAGCTATAAACAAAAAAGGCGGGCCGATGCAGAAGCAAGCTTTAGTTATATTTCTGATATTTTGATTTTACAAATTCAGTGCTATTAGTTATTTCCATTGTGTAACAAGTCGATCAGTGTGTTTTTATTCAGTGTTGTCAGTGTATTCAAATCAGTTTACATCACTACGATGATACTTCAAGACCTTTTCGAATAGCTGTCAGCTTCGACTGCTACTTCCAGGTAAATTTTTAATTTTATATTATTATTTCAATTAGGTTTTGCATTAAGAAATGTATATAGGTATATATAGTGTATATAGCACTAATACAAAAATCACGTTAACTTTATATCTCTTACACCTTATACCAATTAAGAGAAGAATTCAGCAACTGGGCATTCTTTTAAGCCTACAATAGTTTACTTGCAGATGACTGCTTATTTTTATAATGAAACCCAACAAATTTACTTGATTCCCTTGGACAATTATAAATTACATAAGATGTAATAGAAAAACGTTTATCATTTAGAATATATGTTGTTTTAATTATTTGTGGTCATTTGATTCATTTTGGAAGAAGCACCTTTATTTTTGAATTATTTTCTATTTATCGGAGAATAAAATTCTTCAAAAAGTTTTAAGAACACGACGACTTCAACACATTAAAATCTTCTTTAATTATATTATTGAGCACAAAATGTTTTATAGTTTATTATACTGATTTTAGCAAATAATTTCAATATTATTAATGTATTTTGGTAAAACATTACTATAATATATAATGTGTACATGTGATAAACAACTTCTGCACCCGAAGTCACTGTACAGATTATTTAGCTTTTAGTGATTTTAAATATTTCTTCTATGTTTTCAATTGAAAATAGCCCTTGTCCGGCATTGCTGCACCAATAAAAAAAGTCAGCCCTATTAGATGAATTCTAATAAAAAAAATCATCAAATATGGATGGATTAATCATCTAAAAATACGAAGTGAGAAGTTTCAGCCCAACAGCTCGTGAGGTTCTGATTGCTATTCAAATAAAAAAAAAAATTTTTCAAATTGTATTTCTAACACCACAAACTTTTGCGTCAAGCTAGTAAATTTATAGTTACACTTTCACCTAAAATTTTCGAAACCAGTCTAAATTCATAATACTGCCTCTTTGTTAATTATGCAATACTCAAACTTATCTGTTGATACTTTTCTTCTTGTGTTCAAAATTTAAGGTTTTCAAAATAAAGTGTTTCATATAATATTAGAGTATTCTCAATGTAAATTATATTCATGTATATTTTGATAATATATTATTACATAAGTCAGAGCCTGTACACATTTCGAGTACTGAAAATTTACACTGTATTGTCAAGGTCTCTTAACAGAATAGTAGATGTAATAAATTGTGAGTTCATAAATATTTATAAAATATATTTTTAATGACACAAATTTTTGCATCTTGCTAATATTCTAAACGTCATACTTTTACTTAATATAGCTAAATCACTGTGAATTCATAAAACTACGCTTTTCTTTATTGAACAATATAAAAATGGCCTTTGTTACTTCAAACTTTTTGTGTTAAAATTATTGTTTGAACTTTCTTTTAATTACATTAATTATCAAAAAATGTTTCATATTTCATTAGTACATTTTTCGTAATTAGCAGCTCAAAACCTATTTGAAATATTTATGATAGAAAAGATTAATATCGTTGGTTATTTATACCAACATTTCATGGTCTGATTCACTAGATTCTAATCTGTTATAAATTTACTTAGCGTTTGCCAACTTGTGAATAAAGCACCGTTGTTAATATTATAACAGGTAATTAATTAGTAGATTTACAAAATATTATAATGGATAACAGTCGTTCATTTAGTAGCGTTAGATGTAGTAAAAAGTTGATCGAAATTATAGAAATCAGTTATAAAAATAACTGACAAAAATAATTTGTTCATAAATATACCTCTTTATCTTTATTTACCTTATACCACGTAGTGTAATATCTATGATTGAGCCCCATATTGTTTAATTTTTGTTCTTGTTTATAAATTACAATTTTTCGTTCAAAACAACATACATTATTGTTCATTTTTAAACTTGTTTTTTTTTTAATTCAATCTAATAGCTTGTAATAATTGGAGTTGGCCCATTTAAGAGCAAATATATTTGTAACTCATTCTATATTATCATACAATAATGTATTTTTAATAACTAAATTTACTATTGATTCACATATCTATTCTGACAATTTTCTTTTGAACAGTAATCATATATCATCACACAAATCCGAATTAAGTATATTAAATAACTTTTTATATTTCTTAAATTAATATTGATTTTTTTAACTTTAATTACTGGTTTGTCCAAGTTTGAAAACTTTACAATAAGTTTTCAATTTACAATGGATTTGTCATGGAAATCATTCGAATCATTTCTTCCTATTAGTGAGTTAGTAAATATTGAGAATATTCGATAATTTTTACTCACAATTTTCACTGGTTATTTGTTGTCACTAATTTTCTAAAATTTTAATTACGAACAATTAATTATCACAAAAACGACGATTATAGAATTTATAAAAATAGAATAATGTATTCAGTAAATAGAGATTTTTTTACTAAGAATCTGTTACGTTTATTATCAATTTATTTAATGTATAATTTCACTCAAATAAAACAGTATAAATAAGACGTACGTGATCCAACTGTTACATTGTTTCATAATTAATTACACAAAATTATTTTAAATATACATTTTAGAAACACTTGCTACAAGTCTTTGGCTACTGAGATTGTGCTTATATATTATCACTGCAATTTATAATTAATACAAATTGCTGTTTGTATTTTATAATCTATTTATAAATATAGTAAATGGCTTTAAGGAATAAATGGTTGCTTGATATTAATTTGCTAGCCGACAAATGTGTTGATCTTATTTCGAGTTTGAAATGATTCAAATTAATCTACACGTTGTTGCAGAAACTACAAATATTATAATCCATCTTGTTATTTTTATATTATGAATATAAAAATACAAATAAGACTGAGTTTTGCGATAAATAATTTTTATATACTTACGTAAATACCTATGCATTGGTATCTGGATCCATTGATATTTGATTATTGATATTATTAAAAATAAGAGTTATGAAAATTGCAGGATTTGATATAGAATTTCAAATATATATTTCTTATTACATTATTGAATTTGCTTCATTTTTATCTATTTTTTTTTGTTAACTTCCCGAAGGAAAAGTTGGTTTTCTGCGAAAAAATCCGATTTGCTAATTTTATGTTGTCTTGATGTTTGAAGTCATCCTGAAATGAGTAAGACCAAATTTGGAAAAAGTACGTGGGCCAATTTTTGACTGTTTGTCGTTTTTTTTGAAAACGGTTGAACCGATTTTAAAAATTGAAAAAGGCCGTAATATTTAGATAAGTTCTATAAGACTATGATATATACAGCGAAAAAAGTTCTATAAAAATCGTTTTATTTTTTTTTTAATTTTGAACAGTTTTTGATTTTTTATAATCGATTTGATAGTATGAGCTTAAATTCTAAACTATTCCCAACCAATATCTTTTTTAACGGTTTTGAACGGTTTTTGAATTTTCAGAATCGATTCAGAATTGCGGGCTAAAAAGTGGACGAAAAAATTTTTCACTTTCGTGCTATTAATAAAGAAACGGCATGACCGATCGTCGCACAAAACTGACAAACGAGATACCTCGAATGGCTTTTAAATGTTTGAAATAGATCCAGCCGTTTTTAAGAAAACGTCGATTCACAGCAAAAAACTTCTCCTTCGGGAAGTTAATTAATTGTTAATTATATGCACGGAATCACAGCTACACTAAATGTTTTGAAATGTTTGGAAATCAACATTAGTTTAAGTAATCATACTCATATTTAGCGTCATTATAATCATAAATTGAAATTTTTTAATATTGAATATAGTAATTATATTATTCTAAATTATACAAATTCATTAAATATTTTTATGAACTTTTTGTCAAAATGCTGCATATAACATTTAAAATCATTACACCACTAATACTAATAGCAGCTTCCTGATCATAAGCAATTTTCCGTTTGTTATTAAATTTCTAAATTAATTAAGCTATCTGTAAGGTTTAAACAGTCAGCATTGCCTTCACGGACTTGGTCCATGTTGTCAGTGAATTTGTCCGTGGCTTCTATTGTGCATTCTCCTACTTTTATTTCAAAGTTGCCATATCTGGACCACATATCTTTGAATATTTTTGAGGATTCTTCGGGTTTCAAGAATTGTTCGAACGCGGACTGTATCTAAAAAGAATAAAATACATTAAAATATTCTATATTCTAATCGATCTATTAAGCTTCCGGATTGCAAATATTTAATTTAATATTTTTATACTTCATTCATCTTACTTGATTCAAGCAAACTCTACTGATATTAGTTATGACGCACTGCTTGGCAAGGTGCCCGATGTCTGAACCACTCTCTGTGCGAATTCCGTCGAATATATTCAAGTTATCATCCCTGCAAGCCTTAACCTTAACACGGGTTTCTTGTGCTAAATCTTGAGCTTTTTGCCGTTGGTCTTCTAGGCATTCCTTGGCGGCTTCACTCACGTCTTTGCTAAGTTCACTGTTAATTTTTTCGTTGAACTTCAATTTCAGACAGACATTTTCTTTAAGTCAGATAATCTGCGTTATAATAAATATTATGATGTATTTAAACTAACCTGTTCCAAATAATTGTCGATTTCTGGGGCGAGGTCATTATTAGATGGAATGGTGGCGTCCTAAGTTAATATAAATATTAGTAATTTATTTATTGTTAAATAGTAATTAGAGCAAATAATAATCATTGCACTTACCTGAGCGCAGGCTACTGCGACCAAAGCGACTACAAAGATTTTGTACATTATATAATAATTCCGTTTCTTCGCTGAACAATTGAGTCTGACTTTTTTCTTCAGTTAATGTGACTTTTTATACAAAGTCTTATCAATTTTGAAACGATTAAGAGTATTAAGTCTAGATGAAAATTTACAAAATGTCATGTATCCAATATCCATATTTATAGTAATAAACTTGTTAAATTGTAAAAATCATAATCATACTGGATTAGTATTTGGGTTACTAATACGTGTTTCTTGTTAATTCTGTCGACATAGGAATGAATAAAAAAGCGACGTAGTTACATATTTTATTCGCGTTCAAAATTAAATTGTTTTTGAAACGATTTGTGATGAAATACATGAATAAAAAACAGGAAAAGTCATTATATTCTATGTATTCTGCAAAAAGTTACTACTGCTGAATTAATTTTGGATTGGATTTTAATTAGAGGTCACAGGTTTGATACCCACCTTGAGCAACCTGATGTCAAGCAAGAGTGGCATCGGTTTTCACTTGGAAATATAGGTTTACGTACTAATTCAGCTATCTTAAAAGATTTGGAGATCAAAATTGAAACTAGTGGCCCTTAAGGTAAATTTCTGGTACTTTCCGTACCGTAACGATGTGTTCAAGGAATATTGAATGTTTCAAATAGATTATTATAATATTGTAATATTGTCTAATATTTCTAGTTGAAATTATTTGTTTAAAGCGTATTAGAAATTTAGTCAGAATTAAAAATAAAATCTGAATTATTTTCGATATACAAAAAATTTTTTTTTGAAAAAAATATTGAAAAAAATTGTTTTTTTTCCAAAATCAATTATTTTGCTGAAACAAGCAGAAAGTTCTTTGATTCATTCAAATTGGTCGCTTATTTCTCTACTATGTTTTGCACATTTAACTCTGTATCTATGGTATGGCTTGACCTGCCTTTGCCAAAAACTAATCACCCCTTCTCCCAATCATTACAAACTGAATGTTTGTTAGATCATTCAAATTGGATACTCCGTTCTCTCAAAAACTCGATTTGTATTAACTGCTCTGTATCTCCGTAACGGCTGGACCTGCCTTTGCCAAAAACTAATAAGCACATCTCCCAATAAATATAAATCGAATGTTTTTTGAACCATTCACATTGGTTGATTCGTGTGCCCGTGAATGAAAAAAATGCGTACATACAAAACACACGCACACACATTCATTTTTTCTGAGGTATGCCATAATGATCAGAAACCTTCAAACCGTGGAGAAATGCAAAAACTTTCATTTTCGGTTTTTGGCCCATTACTATAACTACCCTACTGGAAGTTTAAAATAGTTATATCAGTCCAAATTATATAAATCCATTACATACTTTTATAAACTATTTTTATTAGTCAAAATGCTACCTAAAACAACTAAAAACTTCACACCATAAATACAAATAGCTAATCATAAAATTTTATTTATCAGTAAGTTTTAAGCAGTTGCCACTTTCTTTACCGACTTGCACCAAGTTGTCTTTGAAATCTTCCAAGGTTTGCTTTGCGCATTTTTCGACCTTGTTGACCAAGGTGTCAAATTCGGACCAGGTCTGATTAAGACTCTCGAACCATTGTTCGGATCTGTCGATGGCTTCTTGTAAGAGCTAAAATAAAACAAAATAATAGAAAACTGTCACTTTGAAGTGATCAATTGCATTTCAAAAAAATAAAATATTTTCAACGTATTATATAATTATTTTATTTTATTTATCTTACGTCTTTCAAACAGGTATTGACTTCATAGAGATCGGTCTTATCTAACTCATGGCAATCATTGTCGTATTTTCCACGAATGTTTAGAAATTCCCCTTTGGTATGTTCCCAAAAGGTAAAGATACTTTGGTGAACATTTTCGAATTGATCGATGTTATCATCCCTGCATGCCACAATTTCAGCACGGGATTCTTGTGCTAAATCTAGAGCTTTTTGTTGTTGGTCTTCAAGGCATTTCTTGGCGGCTTCACTCAAGTTATTACAAAGTAAACTATTAATTACTCCGTTGAACTACAATTGAAGCAAACATTTCTTCACAAATCTTAAGATGCATTTAAAGTCACCCCTTATTATTCATTGTTAAATAATAATTGTAACAAGTAATAATCATTACACTTACCTGAGCACAGGCAACTGAAACCAAAGCGAATAAAAAGATTTTGTACATTGTGAAATAAATTCGTTTATTCACTTAACAACTGAGTCTGATTTTTGCTTTAGTGAACGTGACTTTTTATACCTGATCATATCAATTTTGAAACAATTGGGCAAACAAAGTCCAGATGAAAATGTAGAAAACGTTACGTATTGAATATCCATATTTATAGTAATGAATTTGCTAAATTATAAACAATAATTAAAATACTACTGAGTTATATAAATACTTGGGTTACTACGTGCTTCTTGTTGATTTTTATTGGAAATAATCTTTCGGCTTCGAAATAGAATAACATTAAAAACTAAACCTATGTACATATTAGTTAACGTCATATAAATGATATCATTAAAATTAATCTATTTATTGTTTTAACAGTACTGCATTTTGTTTATCCTTAACATATGTAAGGATCACAAATTAGAAAAAATATAAATTGTAAGATAATATTTTAAGCTTGCTCAACTTTACTACCACAATTTAGGCAAAAATTGAGGCTAATGAATACATCATAAATTAATTGTTGAACAATTACTAACTATTAAGTATGCTATACACATCTTTAATTGTTGCAATAATATATCGCAATGATAATACAATAAGCTACTTTTATTATTTTTTTAAAATAGGAACAAATATTAACAAAAACGTTAAGGTCGAAAGAAAACATACATATGTTTTTTGTGTCTTAAATTACATTATTGTTTCTAAAATACTTTATATTATAACAGTAAAAGCAATTAAGTATATGATAAAGAATTATATATTTTTTACATTAATTCTATGGTTCTCAAAGAGTGCATGTCTATATAGGTTTTACAAACTATATATAACTTGGTTTTGCACCAAAGTTTAGATAAATACTAAATGAAAATTATATCTATTCTGATTGAAAGAAATGTAAATGTCTGGTATTGCATATCACATTATATATTATAATGTAATGTTTTATAAATGTTTATTATTAGTACGCAAGATTGCTGTTATAATTATAGCTTTCATTGAAAAGAAAATTATTTTTAAATCAACTATTCGAACAAATAAAATATTCTGATTGAAAATTGATTTAATGAGATTAAAACACACTTTTTGGAATACAAGTTCTAATTTATTGTTAATTAAAGTTAATAAACACTATTTCAACGTTTCAAGAATCAAAGCACCAAATGTTCTGACACATAATATTCAATCAAAAATCATATTCATATTTAGCATAATGTTCAGTATTGGATTAACACTTGGGGCACTCGGCACAAATATTACCGATTTTAATTTAGTTTGATGTGACAATCTAGATGCCTTGCGTTATATTTTTCAAGTACATTTTATTAATTCATCTGAGATTAAATTATTGAAACTTATTTAATTATTAGACCTTTTTTCGAAAACGGTTGAATCGATTTTAAAAATTGAAGTCATTTGATGTATCCAGATTTTTTTTTTTAATTATTGTTACAACAGCAATCAGAACTCTTACTATATATAAGTTCTATGAGCTGTTTGGTTCAACGCTTATGATCTAAGATATCATTATGAGAGGCAACCCATCGGTTCACCATTCTCCTATGTGTGGGGTTTTATATATATTACGTTTAATAGTTTACCTATGATTGAGTGATGCAACTATATCCACAAAGGACGATTTCACTTGTATAACCACAAGTAGAAATTTGACATCAAAGTTGCCTGACGTCGGGCTACGGCGGTATCGGGAATCAAACTAGCGAACCTGGGACTAGTTGCTGCTAGCCCACGCTCTAACCGATATCGCCACCGCTGGCCCATGTATCTAGATAAGGAAGTCAGTGGCGTAACTAGACCATCCGGGGCCCGTGGCAAATTTTTTTGATGGGCCCCCCTATCAGTAAAATTAAGTGGTTTTAATTTAATTTAAAAAAACTCGAAATTTTTCAACGTGTTAAATGTTATATATATCCACGATTTGTAATTAATTGTATTGAAAGTGAGTAAATCTACTTCGACTTATTCATATTGTATGGTTTGAAATTAGGAAATTATTTAAAATGTATGTATACAAAAATTAAAAAAAAAATTAAAATGTATAGTACAAAAAAACATAAAAATAAAAATAATTATAAGTCAAAATTTAATTTAAAAGTACAATTACTGC
>NW_020539478.1:0-27471 GCF_003426905.1 Ctenocephalides felis
TTAATGCCTGAATTATTTATCAAACCTAATTCGGCAACATAGGAAGCAGTATTCTAATTTGCGATTTAAATATTAAAATAATTCGATAGGGTCTTTAACAAGAGCTTTTTATTCAAATTAATTATGAATTATTTTTTAATATCTATTACGAATATATTTCTACGAAACGTATTTTTCAAATATGAATATGGGCGAATGTCAAATAAAAGGATAAAAATTTAAAGAAAATTGGAAGGAACTTATCCTAAAACAATAACAACTTACGAATATTGCCATGAATGTTATTAGGGACATAACATGTTAGGCATATTAGTTAGCTTTTGTTTGAGACTAAAACGACAGATTGTCCATGGACGATTAAAAATATGATACACAAGTTATCAGAATGAGTTAGGCGATAATGTTACATATTGCAGTACTCAATTTTGGAGTTTTGTCAGTTTGTTGGCTAATACGCTGAATATTTACCATCTTTCTTTGAAATATTATCAGTAATAATTCTGCTTATACCTTTTTAATGAATGAGAATTTGCTTTTCGTCACATTAAGATTAAACTAACTCGGTTCACTCTTGGATTACAAATCAAAAACAAATTCATTCATATCATCAGCAGAATTTTTTGTAATCAAATTTCAATTATTTTATTCAATCGTCCCAGTTGATTGATTCCGCTAATACTTTGGCAGTCCGCCAGGGAAATTCAGGTATCGTTTCTTGAGGTACTCTTCGTCGAACTCTTAAAGTCTTGCTGTTCGTCCAGTAAAAGAGTTGTAACCGCCGCCCGTGTTTGCCGTACTGTAACCACCATATGCGCCCCCGAGAAATCCTGGTTGACCACCCACCTGCGAGTTTCCTGGAAAATAATCGATGAGCATTAATATTGTTTCAACATTAATTCATCAAAGTCTCCAACTGATTGGAGACAAAGATACAGTATTTCAACCGATTGTGACTGAAAACATATCGCAAACATTCAAACCAATAATTTCAAATTCGTTTCAAGTTACTATTAATATTTACCTAATCCTTGCACGGATTGAGGCGCCTGTTGCTGATAACTGCCTACGCGAATAGGCGATCCACCAGGACCGCCAGGACGTCGAACCGATGATCCTGGTGATCTTACGCACATCATACCGTACACTCGAATTCCTGGTACACTAGCGTAACTTGGTTGGTCATGCGACATTGGCCCTTCTGTAACAGTTCAATTTATGCTTAGTCAACAGTCTAATACAGACTAAAATTTACAGCCTTATGTTCTGGAAATATATATATACTAGCAAACGCGACGAACTCCGTTTCGCCACCAGATGGTTTCGTGAGAAAGATGAAGAAATTTTTTGTTTGTTTTATATTTAAAAAGGAAAAATTTGATTTTATTATACAACAGTAATGAATTTATTTCAATTACAAAAATGAAGTGTTTTTTAGTTGAACTTCTCTAAGTAAATGAAAGTGAATCCGCAAATTATCCGTTTCATTGAAGTGCTCAGGTAAACCACATTTTTTGTTTTTGGTCTGACATTAACACAAACAAAGCGGATGGTTTCCCAACTCGTGAACAGGCAACGTACAACTGCCCATGTGAAAAACAATGATTTTCTAAATTTATCCCGCAAACACTAAGCGTTTCGATTTGTGACTTGTTAATTGTCATGGCGAACGCAAGGCGAACTGGAAATTGAAATCGTTTGAAGTCAAACGAAAGACCCGTCGGAATCATTGGTATGTCACCAAATCGCCAGCAATTTTTGATTAAATGGTGAAATTCATTGCGTGTACATCATTATTCTTTGCGACAAGAATTGCTCATTGACTTGATAATTCTCACTAATGTCATTACTCGAATTTTTAATTACGGTGCGTGAAGTTCCAGCAATTTGCATAAAGGCACGAAAGCTATAAAACTTGCGGAGCCCGAGACCTTTCCAACGAATGCAAAATTGTCGAAATTGGTTCGTGCGTTCTGGAGTTATATCGTCAGGAAGGAAAACCCGACTTATTATTATATATATGTAGATATGTATGAATATATGCATGTGTAAATATGTAAAGTTGGAAAATACACACTAGTTACTATTTGGTTTGGAAATATTCTATGTCATATTCAAATAATGATATGTTACGTACCAAGTTTATAATCTTCCGGACATCTGCATATAACCAAATAATGACTTTTTCCAGTTCTTATGTTCTGAAGAGCTAACAGGGACCAGTCTCGGGGCGCTCGGCATTCTCTCATTTCAGATGTTGCCTCACAAGTCTTGACTAGAGTAACCGCCTGTAAAATTACATTCAAATAATTATTAATGTTTTTGGAAGAAGGGTTCCATATACACGAACCATAGCATGAAATAAATGAAAATTTAAATATTTGTTAAGGAAGTAGGAAACATATTCTTATATGACATCAAATCAGGGTAAAACCACATAGGTACATAGCACATTTTCTGCGTATAATCAGGTGACCATACGTCCCGCATTGGCTGGGACAGTCCCGATTTTCCGCCTCACGTCCCGGCTTTTTCGAAAAGCATTATTTGTCCCGGTTTTAGGTGTTTTGTCCCGGATTGCCCAGATTTTTAAAATGTTTTGATTGCCAATAGTTTTTGATATATTTCAACCAGAAAATTTGAACCGAAAAATGTGCGTATGCATTTTTAGCTCACCAATACCACCCCCCCCCCTCTCCGCTCTCAAACACATTATAACCCGTCCCGGATTTCATGCAAAAAAATATGGTCACCTTACGTATAATGATTTGAAAGATATCGTATTTAAATTGTGATTCCAATAACCCATGGGAAGTTAAAATACCTCGCTTTCTATTTATTCCGTTGAAACAAATATTGGTAAAATATTTTATACATTGAGGTTCTTTCAGTACAATAATTACATTGATTGTTATCAACGTATCAGTTGCGATCATGATATTCCTGGCATTTGCTCCGTTAAGGCAAAATCTAGATCTAGCGCCTTGTAAGTTGAAGCCCCATAATAAGCTCTGAATTTAATCATTTGTCTGCTACCAACTAATGTAACGAGTTCTACTTTCTGTCGTAACTTCGATCTATATATATATATATATATATATATATATATATATATATCCAATAATGTTGCCTATAATTTTTTTAGTAATTATATCTGAATTACATTTTCCGTAGTAATAATTTAATATACATTATTACCAGGGACGCTCCTGGGGTTCTCAGCGCCCGCAAGTCATTTTTTTCTAGCGCCCTCCCCCCTATTATTTTACCAGTTTTAACAGTTTACTATTAAAATTATTATCATTAATTAATATGTGGCTTTTGAAACATTTCACTTATTTATTTTGGCCATTTTATGTGATTTATTCTATTGAGCAAATCATAGAGAGCAAAAAAATCTAGCTTTTCATTATTAAACATAACCATAACACAACAATGGTACTTAATGTTAGATTATTTTAATTTAATTTATTATTTAGGATATCCAAAATTGCATCTTAAACTTCTCTCTCTAAATTTTGGCAGATGACATTTTTCATTTGTTTTCAGTGCCAAACAAAGTCTCAAATATTTTCAATGTCAAACAACGACATGTCGTTTTTTCCAGTTTCTACCATTTATTTCTACAATATTACAATATTTTTATAATCACATATCCTAAAAAATTTCCTTAACAAACTTCAGAAAGATTTATCAAAACCCGAATAAGCGTTTAGGAAGAACATATTTACATACATCATTTGTTTGTTTATACTTCTATGGTACGAACTAAAGTTTAATATTTTTAATATCTGTGAAAAAAATTATTGAATAAATAATTTCATATCCTTAAAATTGATAACACAAGAATGTATAGTTTTAAAAATTGAGTGCAAAAAGTTATTCAACGAGTGACCAATTTATTGGGCACTTATAAGTGCATGCTGCCACATAATGCAATTTTTGTACATTGGTACAAACCCCCCAAGTTGGGCAAAAGCCAAAAGCTTTAAACTTCTATAAAAATCAATAATTCTATCAAGTACGTAGATTGGGAAATATTTATAATTATATGAACGACTTTTAAACAGAACGTATTTAATTGCTTTTTTATTTTATAGTATAAGTAATTGTAAGAAATGTATAATGTTATCAATTTCGAATATTGATAATGTTATTATTGTCAGTGTTCGCTATATGTGTTAAACGTACGAAATAAAATCACTCTATTTTTTAATAAATTTGATAAAACTGCTCTGGTCATGGAGTCTTTGATGCATGGCCTGTTAACATATTTACCTATCTTGAGCCACACTTGTGCTCATTAAATTTAACAGTTTTTTAAGATTAATTGGAGACAAGAAAATTGATTGAAACAGACCAGAAATTAATTATTATGATGACGAAATTATTCTTTTTTAATGAGTGTCAATAAAATGTCGTTCATCAACTTCTCAAAGCATATGGAATTCATGTATGTATATCGTTTCATAACGCGCATTGGAAAATCTGTTCCGATATTCATCTAACATAGAATCTCAACTGTATCACGATCTGCAATTAAAATCGCATTTACGTGCCAAGCAATATATTTAGCGCTTTGCTGTTTAAATGCCGCCACGTGGGTGTCCATAACCACCTGTGATTTGCGATAATTATCTGGCAATATTAATATGTCGGTCTACAACACCATGCGGAGACTTTTATCCATGTGGTATAGTGTAAAATTGTATAAATAATTTGTAATTAATAATCAAATTAATTGTATTTAGTAGAAAATAAACCAAAATAACTGTATTTAGACAAGGAAGACACGATAAAACATTTATAAAACGTACATAATAAATATTGAAATGATGTAAAACGTTCGATTGATAGAAATACGAAACAAAAGTTGTTTACTCATTCAGTTAGACTAGTTGGAGAGTTTTTCCATAAATAAATTCTTCGTTTACTGTTTCCTTTATTATTCTGTGTTTACAACGCCTTTATTATTGTTTTGATATGATTTGATTGCGCTAATTGGGCGAATTTGATTAAAATTCAATACTTTGTAATTCAACGATGATTTTATTAGGCATTGATATATTTGACACACTTTTTTGTTTATGTAAATCATGACACATTTAATCTAAATTTGGAGCTAATTTGCTCCAATAGCAATTTTGTCTCTGTACTATACTATTTGGCTTCTCGAAGGAGGAGTTTAAGTATACGCGAAAAAATCCTATTTGCTAATTTTATGTTTTCTCGACGTTTCAAGTCATTCTGAATCGAATGAGACTAAATTTAGAAAAATTATGTGTATGTGAACTGATTTTTGATCTTCGGCGACATTTTTTCAAAAGGGCTGAGCCAATTTTAAAAATTTAGAAGCCATTCCATGTATCTCGATAAGGATTAACATCTATTAGTTTTGCAAAAAGTGTAATATTTTTCGTACACGTTTTAGCTCACAATTTTAAATCAATTTTAAAAATTCAAAAAGGTTGTGAATCGTGTTGATTACTTTTTGATGAAGATCGGCTGATACATTGCTTCGTAATTAAATGTTGCAAATTTTATTGACAATTTTGATGAAAATTTGTACAACGATAGATTTTATGTTCTGAAATAACATACAAAAATATTATAGGGGTACGACATGCGGATGAATTATGAAAAATCGTCAAAATTTAAAATTTTATCGCATACTCCAGCGATTCTAATCAGAATCTATGCCAAAGCATGTGCGCGTTCTGCGCTGTTTTGCAGGTAGCTACTGATCACAGTTGACGTCTACACTTGTAATATAAGCGAACTATTTTTTTTTGAAATAATAGTTGAACATTTTATATAAATAGCTGGATAGACATAGGTAAACAAGTATAGACAATAGACCAGACCAAGTTTAATGGAATTTTTAAGCAATATACAATAATTAGTTCTAAAATGTTTAGGGTCGAAGACATTTTTGTTGCCGAGGTGCTAGTTTAAATTTTAGGTGACTTAATCGCCTTTAACAGTGTCCGAAGTGTAATCCTGTATTTTATCAGATTCTATCAGCTTCAAAAAAACTCCTGCTAGAAGTAATGTACAAGTATTTTCAGATTTTTTTTGAAATCTAACTTATTTTAGGTATTCAGTACTTAGTAAACATTAAAGTCTTAGATTAAAGGACATAATATTTCTTTGTCTTATTACTTATTTTGATTAAAATTTCTTATCAAAACACATTTCCCTTCCAATACGTGGTTCATAATATCTTCGTTCCTAAGTACTATTTACAATCACGCTCATTACTTATTCTTGTATCGACCATTAACTTTAATAGGATCATGATGAATTAAATGACGGGCAGACGCTGAAACAGTCACGATCGCGAAGGTGTGGGATAATTCTGCTAGATACTCCGATTTCGGTATAAATCGCAGTACAGTTATTTTATAATTTTTCCTTATTCGACTTCAGATACAGTGATAAAATGAATTTATTGACGTGTTTGTGAAACGTGTCGGGTGCTACTGCAACATATTCGCTAACTGTAATATTTTCCTCGGGAGATAATAAGGCGAATAGTGAAAGGAGATACGGGATGCGTGATGCGGTTCACGAGAAATCACTTAGAAAACGTCTATCTCGGCGAAGATGTCTGAAAATTTGAGATAAAATACCTCTTATTCGGATGATGGAGTGTTTGATGTATCTCTATTTGACCTTTTACCTTTCTTGGGCCACACACGCATATGTAATTAAATTTTAGCAGATTTTAAGATTAATTGGAGGCTGGAACTTTTTAAATCATTAGTAGCAAGCGAAATCAATATACTTATCATAGCTCCATATCAATCTTAATAATCTTTGACCCATTTTATTATTATTAACTTTCCGAAGTTCAATTCAAGATTATGTTTTCTCCGGAAAATTCAAATGGCTAATTTTATGTTTTTTGACGTTCCGAGTCATTTTGAAGTTTGAAAATATATGATATCGAAATGTATGTCTGTGGGTGTATAATCCAATATTTGATCTTCTGCCGGCGTCTTCTTAAAAACTGCACCGATTACAAAAATTTGAAAACCTATTGATGAAACTCGTTTTAGGGTCTCGGATTAATTAGTTTTTGGAGAAAATCAGCTAAGCCATTCAATTAGCAGAAAACTGCAAAACTTTGTGTCTTCGTTTTCAAAAAAAATCGTGCTGATCATGTTTTGGTAAAGATCATCCGAACCGTTTCGTCGTATATTATTATTTGTTTCTTTTTATCATTAATTTATGATTATCGAGTTCATGGTCTCTTAACTAACATCCTAAAACATTCTGGACACTACAAAAAGTGGTTTAATTATAAAAAAAATCTTTCGTTTGAATTCCAAGCTTTGGACTAAGGTCTTGAATTAATTAGTTTTTGGAGAAAGTCAGCTGAGTCTTATAATTAGCAGATAACTGTAAATAATTATTTACATTTTTACAAAAGATCCTAAAGCCTTCGAAAGATATCTGTTAGGAAGCCTGCTGATTAGTTTTTGAAAAAGATTTTCCGAGCCAATTCTTCGTGAATAATTTTTGAAATTTTTTTATGACGATTTTGATGAAACTATTTATTATGATAGAGTTAATGGTATTAGGTAACATCCTAAAACAAATCTATGAAAAGTGGTTTAGGTCACCTCAAAATTTGAAAATATTGTTTAATTTACAAATGGCTAAATCTCAGTTCTTGTAGATGAAGTCATTAATTTTAAAAGTAGCATTGCTGCAATTATTATTGTTTAAGTCATTAATGCAACTTGCGTTATGGCAAAGTGTCACTCACACCTAGTTTTTAATAAAAGTTATGTCTTGTTATTGAGATAGAACATTGCAAATTGCATAGCTTAAATTCCTTTGCGTCGCTAAGTTATACCAAAAACATTTTTTTTAAATTTTCAAATTTTTTTCCATGTTCTTTCCATACAAACTTTGATTGAATTGCGTTTTATCTAACGTTAATATTAGGAGCTAAAACTTTCAGAGAATTGTTTTTTATCAATTTGGAACCATTTGAGCCCCTGGGAGCAAGGAAATTCAAAAATGATTATTTTAAGGACCACCCTAATATATATATATATATATATATATATATATATATATAATATACTAGCTGACCCGGCAAACGTTCAGCCACAAGAAATAGTTCTAGAAAATTATTATCTTATGCTATGCTTAGCGAATCGAGTGAGATTTCAATAACTCTAAAAAAAAATTCAGTTTTCGCTTAAAAACAATTTTTCAATGAAATTGAAACTTTTTCATAAGCTTAAAAATCTGACAAAATTAGCCTTTTCAGCCGTATTTGATAAAATATCTAGAAAAATAATCTGTAGTTGAGAAATGTTTGAAAATGATACACAGTAAAGATCGAAGCCAAATATTCAATAATTCAATATATTTGTGACTAAGTAACAAAGATTATATTATTGTTCATACAAAATTAATGCTTTTCCGTCCTTGTGTTTATGTGCACAAAAGCTGTTACTGGTAGTTAGGTAGTTGCATGTTTAATGCAGCGGACTTCGTGTGATATTTTGTACCCATGAAGAGTTATAAAATAATCGACTTTAGCCACTTTATGTAAAATGTAATCGTACATTTATAGCGTATAAAGCTGGAAATATAATACAATATAAGCATTGCATAGATTATTATATTACTTTTGTGAGTTCAGCATTGTCCTGGCGACTGGAGTTATGGAGTCAAAGTAACGGTTTGATGCTCATTGTTAGAATATTAAACATGCATTTTGTAGAAAATTATATTGTTGCTATCTGTATATGAAATCTTTTATTGTGCGCATTACATCCCCATATATAGAAATATATGCGCGGTGCTGCGTTCATCAAGTACCAGGTCACGGTTGTGCGAAACGACGTCCACGGTTCATTAGGTGAAATTTTTGCATGATTCTTTGTGGGATTAAAGAGATACTCTGCTAAGCATCGGTTTACTTAAAATAATATTACTTTTGTGAAGTAGCGGGTACTTCATATCTACATAGATGGTATCATAGAAATTAAAAATGTATATGTATATCTTTATATATATATATATATATATATATATATATAAATTATATATATATATATATATATATATATTATGGCAGGTCTATTTAAGTCTTGCAGGCACGTATGATTTTAGGGATCCGAATGAGACACTTTGCTGAAGAAATCATACCTCTAAAATTAATTCTGATGCATTGACCGTGCATTGACCCAGAAATATAAGGGTTAAATTTTTAATATCCTCTCCGGGGGGGAGGAATCTCAGGTGGTAAATCATGGGCATGGTTGGATCGGCCTTTCAAAGTTAGTGGGGACGGTCATACATTTGGACGCTATTGGGGCACTGTAAATGGGTGAAATAGAATTTTTTGAATATTAACCCTTATCTTTGGGTCGATACAATTCTTTGCTCACGTTTTGGAGCGCACGGATCAACCGATTTGAGAGGTTCAAAAAACATTTGATTCCTTGATTTGATTTTCATATTGATATTGATGTGCTGATTATTTTTTGGCAAAGGCAGGTCCAGTCGTTTTGGAAATAAGGAGCTAAATATGCAAAAATGATGTTTTTGAGAGATCTATGAAAATCGACTGTAAAATACTTCTATGAAAATTTTTCAACGAGATACTTCTCAAAAAGTTGTCAACTCTTTTCAAAACTCGTTTTAATACATAGTAGCGAACTATATAGCAAAATTTAATCATTGTAAATTCTAGCAATGACGAAATGATATAAATATTATTTAATTTCATTAGTCTTAATGTATTTCCGCTCCTACCAGGTGCATCTCAGGAAATGAATAAGAAGCGAAAAATTCATTAAGCCATACTATGGTCATCTTTGGTAGATGTTCTAGTATCTGTTAGTAGAATACCGATTTATAGAGAGCAATTTTCTTCTAGAATTCGAGGAATTGTAGACATTTGCAATACCGTTATGATATACCCTTAACTTCTAAATTATTGATTATAAAGAACTAGTTTTCAAGTCAATGTAATTACCAATTAAAATGACGCATTTTGTAGTCGACCTAATGTATTTTTTAACATTTTATTCAATTTAAATTTAAGTGAAAAATCGAACACCCAAAGAAAAAATTAATTGCTTTATACGTATTTAGGTTAATGAGGCGATGCACACTTTTTGCTAGAAGATTTAACATGTTGTTAGATATCTCCATTGGCGTATCTGCTTTGGGTCTGGATAATCTGATATCATGTAGTAGTGATATCAATTTTCACTTGAAAATCGTGTCAAAAATATGTTTCCAATTGAAAGTCTATTTTTCGGACACTGCGGTGCAAAATGGAAATTGGGAATCTCTTACTATTCTTCCCTGATATGAATTGGAGTTTTACTCAGTTGAAGGTTCTGTTCTAGGGCATTATTATTATTATCATCATTGGCATTAAAATAAAAATGCTTGAATCCAAAATGTGTCTGGTTTAACTAAATTCGTGCATGTCAACCTGGATAAGTTGTGAATTACCTACCAGATAATAATATGGACCATGTTACATGGCAAGAATTAGGCGCAAAATCTCCGCAGTTTTCACATCTCAACAACAACATATTTCTATTTACTTCTTTAGTTCAATTAACTTTGCTCTTAAATTGAGTCATTTCAGAAGTAGGTTCATGGCTTGCAAGGTATTCGCTACATCGCAAATGAGGGTCATATTTTCTCAGCCACATTTGCGACTAATATTTGTCATAAGACTTTACCGTTAGTGAATTGTGTGTTGCTTTGCCATGCAATTACAAGCACAAAAATATTTTAATGAATCTATTTATCTTCAAGCGCTCGAAACCCATGACGATGTGTACAGAATGCTTGACACGATTTTAGTCTCGAGATTCTGCTTAATTTTGTGATTTATAGTTAAACAGCATTAAATTAAGTATATTTTTTGTGTATGGTTAGAGCGAAATGATGTTTTGTGAAATAATTAGGTATTGCTACGTTGATTTAAATTGTACTCAGTTCGAGTAATGGCTAATAAAGCCTCATGCTTCACTTTGAAATACTTTATAAATGGCTAATGTACTGTTACTAAGTAAATTAAATGATGGATTGATTGAATAGTAATTAACTATGCTGTAGAGACTTAATTAGCTGGTTTTAATTACAGCTTTTTAGTTGTATATTTACATGATTATTTTATTTTGGAATCTATCGTTATTAAAAATATAAAATCTATATTGATATAAATAGAACTAAAAAAATACTTATTATAATTAAACGTATCTACGACATTCACTTGACGTCCATTGCTTCAAGATTTTCATTCTGAGTGAAATTATTGAAAATTCTAATTTGTAGTTGTAATTTCTAGTTTTTTATGAGGGATAATGATAGCAAAATCTTAAAATATGTTGTCGTGTCTGATTCCTTCAATAGCGCTACTGGACGGCTAGCTCTCCCGTACAGCAGCGCTATTCCTGCGGAAAACACTTCCATTGAGAAAGGGTTGTACCTGAATAGGTTTCATTAATAAATCCATTGATAAAAAAATCAGTAATGGAAATGCTTTGAAAATATTACTTAAATATAATAAATTAGTTATATTTCAGAGCATAGGCAGTAAATTCTTATTTTTAAAAGGAAAATTGAGCACGTCGCGGTGATATTGTTAAAATCTTGGGTTAGCACAAACTAGTCCCGGGTTCGATCACAACCTCGGTCAAGCTTGATATCAGGCAGTTTGACGATTTTTTGTTTCGTTGAGTATTTTCTTTCATTGTTATTTTGATTGTCAGCACTGTTGCTTAGTTTACGATACCTTAATATAATTGTTAAGTAAACTTTATTTAATTGTTTTCGAAGATGTATTGTTAATTTTAAGTTAGATTCAATAGTTTTTTCTATAAAAGCTTACATGTGAGTGGGGTGCAATGGACGAATTTACCTTTACTCTGGCAAAAGTGTAAAAAATAATAAATAGCGAATAGTATAAATAAATAAATATTCCTACTTTGTTGATGCATTTTTCTAGCAAAATTCCAGATCAAGGTTATTTACAGTGTTATTTCTGTAAAAAATGTACCTATGAGATTTATACTAGACATTAGACGTATTTGACCCGTGGCCATCTCGTGGTAAAAAGGACCAGGTTACAAATGTTTGAAAAACAACAAAAAAACACACGTTTGCAAATTAATTTGGAATTTTTACAAAACATAGTCAAATAGTTTCCACGGAACATAGTTGTCTGTTTGATGTATGTTGTTTGTTGTGATATAATGGTTTGGTTTTTACAATACAATTGCTCAAAGTCAAATTGAACCTTTGTGCCCCATATTCGCAAGTAATATAATAATGGCTATTTGTTTTTTTTCTAGTTTAGTTTACGATGCTAATCCATTGTAAATATTTTAAGATATAATAATTTGTACGAATAAATAGATCGATTATAGTAGGATATTGGATGGTGAATATTGCTTAAATACCTTGTACTCTTTATTGAGGACTGCTTAAAAAAAACTTGAACTACTGTTCGAACTATAAAATGAACGTTTTCCGTTGCGAGAACTAGTCATAATAAATTTCAATCTGCTGGATCAAGTCGATAATTTATCATCAATTATTTCATTCGCAGAATATTTTTTCTTCCAAAGGAAATGACTAATTGGTTATAAATTGAATGTGACTCTATCTTATCGATTTTGCGTTTATATGTGAAGAAAGCAGATTCCGATGACCGACTAGTACACTAATTAAATTTAGCAAGAAAATATACTTTCTATATAGTCGCAGTAAAGTAGAAAATGTACGAAGGATTTGATTGAAGGCATCACGACGAGTTTGAGCTCGTATGCGATGCGCGGACGACAGGTATATCTCGTCGGCCCTCTGGTAAGTTCAAAAGTGCGCCCGCGGGTTTACTATGTCAGCACTCGTTGAATCACGTACAGGTGATCACAAATCACGTGAATCGACTATTCTGAAGGAATCGCCGTCAATCGCCTTTCTAACTGCCGACCGAACGACGACGCGCCGGCCTAAGTGGATGATGAACTTACCTATGCATTCGCAACGTGATGAGCCTAATGAGGTTTGTGTGTTATTTCACACATCGCTCGAGCAATTGCTTATTCATTCGTCTCTCTGCAACATAATAGACGTAACCGATACTAACTTGCATAAATTCATATGAATTTGCATGAGCACGCATTCGATACTTAGAAGGCACTTATTCTGATCACAGTAATAATGTGCGGAATTCACATTCAGGACTATCACAATGGATTTGTTATTTTCACACCGTGGAAATGGACAAGAAGTAGCCGGAAACACGTGCATTCAAGGTCGAATCGGATAAAACGATTTTATGGGTCGAAACTATTACCAGGATATGGTGAATTATGGGTTTATACTGTCGATGAATTGTACTACTTCATTGAGATTTCTTGTAAGATTTTATAGGTATTCATAGAAATCATATACATGTATACAAGCAAATATGGGATTGCGTATTTATTTTATTTTAACTATTTACTACAAAATGAAATATACTGATTATGGGCATACCCATTGCACGCTGAGTAATACTTATTTTGTTGCCTCTTAAGGAAGTACTGTAGTGTAGAAATTCAAAAAAATCTTTTTCTTTTTTAATATTTTCAAAGTTTAATGTTTTAAGAATATGTGTACAAGAGGATTTTTAAAAAATTAAATTATTTCTTGAGATACACCTATTTCACCATGATAATCCTCTTCTGTTTTCTTCTTTTCGTGAAACTTTCAACGAGTTTTTCTCAAAACTTTCTTTTTCAATACGATGTCCATGATTTCTCGAGTTCTACTGGGCCGATTCACTTGAAATTTTCAGAGAATCTTCTTTATAGACTATTCTCGAGCATATACTAGCATGATCTCTTGAGAAACTCAGAAATTTATAAAGAAATTGATCCTTTTTTATTCAAACAGTCGCCATTTTATCAAAAATTCTTTTTTTAAGCTACTATATGTCATTGCGATAAATTTAAAATTAATTTTTAAAATTATTAACTTTTTTCTTATTTCACTCTTTTGCTGTACTCGTTAATGAATACATCTAAAAAAATTGATTGCCATTTTTTACGATTATTAGAAAATTACTTTTAGAAAATGAAAGTTTTGCGTTTTCTGTAAGGTTCTATTTATCTTTTTTTTTGCTGCTTAACACAATGTGCTAATATTCGAGTATTTTCATTTGGGAAATAGTCATTTGTATTTGATACTTGTTGGATGTCAATGTTTTTCATAGCAATTTGTTTCACATAGAAAAATCATTCGAAATTATTGATATAAAAGTGGTAAGTGTACATGTTTAACATTTGCAAACTTTGTGACTTTTTGAAATAAACTAGCTATGGATTTCAGCCCACATGTGAATAACGATTCGCACTATATTGCCTTATTTTGATTAGATTAAATATAAGTGATATATAGATATGAGTACATTTATATATCGTCTTGCAGACCTTTTTTCTGAATGATTTGAAAAATCTAAACCTGTAGAATATAAGTCGATCATTTTAAAATTTTTGACTTTTTTATCCCGACATATCGAATTTGCTGGCACATTTATAATTAAAAAAATTAAATTTTATTATGCCATTTGAGTTGATTATATTTTATTATAACTCAACTTGAGTAATTATTTTATTTATCAACAGAAATAGCAAGCACAAATGTTAATTTCATTGAATTTACATTACCATGTAATACATTAAAATTAGTTGAGTAAATAAGTAAGTGGTCAAACTTACTTTTTTTTAGTTTGAAAACAGTTTAGAATCACTGTGTCACTTACTGTGCTCTTTCATTAAATGATTGATTAAAATCCTATATCAAACGACATATGTAATAACCTACTGGATAAAAAGAATTATCCATCTTACCGGGCGTGACACCTTTTTTTAATCAGCGGAAGATGATTGATATGTTTACCAACATAAAGTATTAAAAGTAAAAAGAACAACATACTATTTAAGAATACTATTAAATGAAGAGCTAATAAGCAGGTACCTCGAGTTTTAATATTCAGTTTTTGTTTTCACCAAGCAGCGGTACATTAAAATCACTCTACCTTCTCGTAATTGGTGTTGGTTAGCACTTCATACAAGACTCGATTTCATTTGGAACGACTTGAATCACATCTCATTATAAATAATTAGATGCTTTAATGCATTTCAATATAGATAATTGGCATAAGGAAACCTCTCTTGCCTAGTACAAATGATGACTGTTGATGCATCTGATATTGCAGGAATAGCACGTCGAGTGATTTCCACGTGAAGGAATTGAATTGAAAACTTGTTTGGTCGGTCTGTAAGTGCCCTTAATCAGATGACATCTTAACAGGATATCACCTGGTATAAAATCGAATGCGAACGGACAACGAGAGAAAACTTACCGCCGCACTGATTACTGTAATTTCAAATTGCTTTCGATGTTCGATACAGGAGCAGTCGGGCGTTTGACCGATGTCCATCTGGCGTCAAAATACACTTTATATATACTATTTTTTACAGCAAAATTTTAATAATTAGTTATAAGTAGCATTTTGAAATAAGGCAAATTGCTTGAACTTCCCGACATTTGTAAATAAGTCACTTAATCAAAAAGAGTTAGGATTTAATATTTAGGTAAAACGTTCAACTGTTTATTTCGAAAATAAATATTTAGCTTTCGATAAAAACGATTTTGAAACATTAATATTTTTGAAACATACTTTAGTACATTAATCAGGTGAGGTTTTTAGGGCGAGGGGGTTTTGACAAAAAATCGAAAATATCACGTGGGAGAGGGAGGGGTATAGTAAGATATCACGTGTATTTATTTTTTATCTGAGTTTTTTTTTTAATGCCAAACATTTTCAAACAAAAAATAAAAAAGTTACATTTTTTTGTTGTAACTGAAAATACATGTGATATTTGGGGGGTAAGCGGGGTTAATTTTAAATATCTCCACGTATCACCAAGGGGGAGGGAGGGTCCAAAAATCCTCAAAAAATTGGTCACGTGATTAATGGACACCTCCTTATAGTATCTGCAATTGTATAAATGAAATTAATTTGTTTGACACATGTCCTTTTTGTGGTCCGAAAATGTATTTTATTTGAGTGTGGATTTAAACTGTAATCAGTAGCTACCCACGAAACACACAACGTATACATATGCTCGGCATAGATACTGATTAGAATCACTCATGCACGCGTTGAGGAATTTTTATAATTTATACGATTTTCGTAGGCCTCTACCATTTTAGTATGTTATTTCAGATTACGAAATCAATCGTTATACGAATATTCATAATTCAATTTAATTACATTTAATTACGATGAAACGGCTCGGCCAATCTCTACCAAAAACTATCTAAGGCGCTTCCCAAACAATATCATTCGAACAGTATTTGAATTTTTATAATCGGTTGAAAATTTTTCCACGTTTCTACTAATTTCAAAGAAACTGCTCGGCAGGTTGTCGCACAAAACTGCAAATTGATTCTTAATCGGCAAGAACTATGGAGGGAGATAACTTTCCAACCAATTTTATAACATCATTGACAAAGAAAAGGATATATGGTGCACCATATAATTATATACAAGCAAATAAAATAAAAGTGTAAAGATTAATTATAAAATGTATATGACTGATGTACGTGTATACAAAGTCAACAAATAAACAATAAAAAAAATTTTAATCGGCGCTTTATGTTTTCAACAAGCAGTTTTCTTATTTTGATTCCACATAAATATAATATGCTATTATATTTTATTAAATATTCAGAAATCGTAAAGATATGGAAGGTATTTCTATTTTAACTTTCTTTCTGGTACAACAATTTGGTATTAAATTTCTTATTTACTTTCTCCGAGAATATTGTTTTGGGAGCATAAGTTTTTGCATCTAGGATTTTTTTTAATTACAATGTGGGGACATATAATAATTTATTTTTTATATCTTACTTAGAGTATGGATAGTTTTCAGGCAACCTAGTAGATTGACAGTATTTTTGACTTCTTGTTTCTATGTAGCAAAGCCCACGAAAGGCTATTTACAGTTGAGATAATATTTGAGATCTATAACTTCAAGTGAAAATTTTATTTAATCTTATTGCTTAATATCGAGTTGGCGGAGGTTAAAATTGAATCTACTAGGGTTTCTTAACCTCTATTCTCAACAACGGGTTCTAAAACCTTTTTAGTACGTTTCAGTATAATTAAACAATTATTTACACTTTCGTATTCCTTTTGCCTTCGTTTTCATTTCGCCCCAATGTTATAAAAGTTTCATAGATGTAATTGCCTCTTAGATGTAATTCCATTATACAGTCATACGCAGTTTATTAAAAACTAGCCGACCCGACAGACTTCGTCCTGTCAAAAAAATTGTAATGTGGCGGTGTTTTGTTCCTACCTTTTTTCTATTCTTTGCAAAAAATTATCCTGAACAGAACCGTCACCCTGGTAATAATTCGCTGTGAATTAAAAATAATTAAAAAAAACACTATATGCATTTAAAAGTGAGTAATTTTAATCATGTAAATCATAATTCAAAAATCAGTTCAATTTTTATTGTAGTCCTTTGTGATAAACGATATTTTTTGTTTGATTTGATAGACAAACAAATCTGATGGTTTTCCAATACGGGAGCAGACAACATACAATTTTCCATGTGAGAAACATGGGTTTTCCAAATTAATACTACAAACACTTAATGATACCATAAACGCACTGGATACTGTAGTCGTTTAATCTCAAATGACATATCAGTCGGAATCATTGGGATGCACGGCGCGAGAACATCTTCTGCTTTATACTATCCTTTCAATATAGTTGCTTCCATCACGTTGTTTGGTAGTTTTTTTATCGCTAACCTTTTGCCGTTGCAAAGGCGCGGTTGGTCGATATTTTGCAACATTATAATTGCCGAACCAATCTTTAATTGAAGATTGTGAGGTGACAATCCTAGCAAATCCAGCGAGTTTAAAAACTCCGGTGGATCGTCTTGGTTAGTTGCCGAATCAACTGATTCGCCTGTAATTTGTTCTTGAATTTTGAAATTTAATTCATTTACATCAATGTTTTTGACTGCCAATATAGCTCGTTAATTAATACAAAGATATTTTTATGTTTATATAAATCTATTAAAAATTAGATTATCAAAAACTACACAAAATGTCATGTCATAGATCATTGTTTTTTCTACAAATTTTGTTGCCTACTCGATTAAAAAAGAAAATGGCTGTTTTTAGGGTTTTCCCGGCATTTATTCGATTTTTTCTCGCCGTAAGAACCATCCTTGGACATCAACGAACATTTTAAAAAAAGAATTGGCCAAATTGGTCCAGGCGTTGTTGAGTTATGCGCTTACCAACACATTTTGCGATCCATTTTTATATATAAGAAGATAAACCAACATAACGTTTTTTGTTGAATGCAATATATCTAATTTAAATGTTTGATTGGTTTTCATCAAGGATTTATATAACGTTTCGATACATAGTAGAAAACTCGGTTCTTGGAATGGAACAGAATAAGGAAATTGAAAAGATAGGAACATTTTTCATGTCTTTCTTTACGAACGGGTATTAAACGTTATTGAAGAATAAAACTAAGATTTTTAGAATTGAATAATTTTCTGGTATTTTGTGGACTCGATTGTAGATAGAACTTCTTTGAAGTTTTGTGCGTATACAAATAATTTCTTTCATAACTGCGTTTTTCATAACTATTGTTTTCGTTTAGACGATATCTGCATGAATATTTGTTTATAGTTTTTGAAACACATAATTTGTTGTTCCGTGGTTAGGAATGAATTCCTTGCAAAACATTCGTTATTAATCGTTAACAAATCCCCAGTAAATTAATAAGTTTTTATTAAAATGAGCAATTAAGACATATACATTTGCACTTTTGCCTAATATAAGAAAAAATAAGCCAAACAAATACCAAGTATATAAATGGAACTAATTTTAATCATTCCAGCTTGAAGGTCAATTAATCAATTATGATCTATGAGTTTACCATTTTATAAGTAGGTATATTATTACTGTTGCTCAATGAAGGTGGTCGCAAAAAATTTAAAATGAAAAGTTTTGGATATCATCACGTTTCAACGTTTTTTGAACATTTTGGCATACTTCAAAAAAATGCTCAGAAAAATAAAAATTAATGAGCGTGTTTGTATGTATGTATGTGCGGATACAAACTTTCATAGACGATGTCGGAAGCGCGGATCAACCGTTTGGAATGATTCAACAAACATTCGAGTCGTATTGACGGCGAGATGTGCCGACTAGTTTTTGGAAAAGGCAGGTCCAGTCGTTTCCGTCCAAATTATTAATTATTGAATCGATTATTTATACAACTGGCCTCAAGGCAAATTGCCACTTTAGGGGTGTCCTTTGATCACGTGAGTTTCAAGGGGGAAGGAGGCGGAGTTGACAAAAAATCACGAAATATGACGTAGGCGAGGGGAGGTTCTAGTAAGATATCATATGTATATATTTTTTACTTCAATTTAAGAAAAAATCCGAAATTATTCTTTTTTTTTAAAAAATTACAATAATTCCTAGGTACTAAAAATACACGTGATGCAGTATGGGGGAGGACGGAAATTTTAAATATTACTTGGTATCACCAAAGGGGAGGGCGAGTCCAAAAATCTTTGAAAAACCAATCCGTTCATTAATACGTGATTTATGGACGCCCCCTAAACTACTAATTTATGAAAAACTTGAAAGATAGCTTTAATGATTCTTGGGATATTATTTCTCTGTGACAAAATTAATCTATACTAAATTAAAAAATAATTATATAATATGATGATTTTATCTTACTTCACTCACCCTTGAATTGGCACTTGCAGTCAACGTTGTCGTATGCATATCGTCAGCATTGAGACTTGCACTGCAAGGATCTCGGTACCTCGAAGGGCAAGCACATAGTGGCTGGGTGACATTTAGCCGAACATATACAGCATTGCACACCTAATTGAAAATATAAATGAAATAATTAATATTTATCATATAATATAATTAATATTTAACATATTTAGCAGTAAATGTGATTAAAGATTTTGCCTTGCGTCATTTATATTCTTAACCAATTTTATAAAAGAAACAGGAAAAGGAACAAGGTTGAACGATGAAAAGATAGTTGACAAATATAACTTGAAAGTTTTAAATAATATAATGGCTAAGATATGATGAAGAAATCATAATTGACATGCCTTGTGGAAAGTGATGTTGGGAGAGCAAATGGAATACATAATCGAAATAAAATTGATATCATTTAATAATATAATGGCATAAATATCTAAATCACTAAAATTAAACAAAATATTGAAATGAAACGTAAAGGAGCAAAAACTGCCCTAAAGACGACGAACGAAATGCATTTTTAAAAGTTTGAGCTTAGAGACTTGATTAAGGCAGGTAATTGGGAAAGCAGGACTCCATTTTCATAGATTTCACGCTCGATTTCTTAACTTTCTTATATTATTTATTACTTATAACTGAACTCATTTTCTGCTAACAGTAGCACTTGTAATATTTTGTCTGCTGACATTAGCACTAGCTTGTTAAATATTTTTTTCGTTGAGAATACAGTAGCCAAAGTATGTAAAAATTAACGATGCATTCAAGACAAATTTGGACTATGTAATGTAATGAAAACTAGAATTTTCCGTCAAAACGTCTGAAATAATAACAATCTTAGAAAATCTCTACCTTCTCTCTTTTCATTTGGTCATTTGGCATAACGCCCTCCAAGAATTATTTATTCAAGCATTTCAGCATCAAAATTAACTACTTGGCACAAATTAACACATTTATGTATGAATATATATCTTATATATGGAATTCTTCTGTACGGATGTATGCATTGATACTCCTCCTAAACGGTTAATCGGATTTTAATAAATCTTTTTAAAGTTTGTCGAGGGAAATTTTTAAGATGTGTGGAATTATAAAACTATAGTAATATTGTAGAAATAAATGTAAAAAACAACATATCATTGTTTTGACACATGAGAACTGTCAGAAATGTCAATACACTTGAAATTTGAATTCAGTTGAAGCGAGCCTAGACAATATTAGTACATAATATCCATATTCGTGATTATGAATAAGAAAAATGTAATATCTACAATATTAAGAAATTAAAACAATATAAGATACAATATATGTTAGGCAGGTGAAACAATATTTTTACAATAAGTCCAAAAATTATAGAGTAAATTATTGAAGCAATTATATTGGTTGGAAATATCAAAGGTGATATTGTTCTTTTACCGCAGATATTATATTTATTCTTTCTGAATTTCTTATACTGATAAAAAACTGCGGTGTCGAATACGTATATATTATATAGCTTATGCTCAGTCCATAAATAGAAGAACATTAAATAGAATATTAAAATGTATAGGATAGGATATTAAAAAATTTGGAACTTGAAATGTAGACTTGGGTACAGGACAACGTATGTCCTGTCTAGTATATATAGCAAAAATATGATTAAATCTTTATTTAATTCTAACGGATGTGCAAAATTAATATTTGGATTTTGAAACATTTTACCTATTTATTTGGAATTTTGTGCGATTTATTCTATTGAGCAAATCATAAAGAGCAAAAAAAGGTAGTCTCTCATCATTAAACATAACACTGGTTCTTTATGTTGGATTATTTTAATTTATTTTTTAAAATATCCAAAATTGCATCGTAAACTTCTCCTAATTGATATCGTATGGGCCGAAGTGTTGTATGTATTCATCAATACTTGCCCACCATGTTTCTTGAATGATTGTTGTTTTGAAGTTAAATTAAAAAAATATTATCCAAGATTAGTAAAAGATGCAAAGAAATTACATATTTATTGAATGATAATGAAAGAACTTTATTATAAATTTTATATCCGAATCTCGTTTCGGCGCCCCCTAAGGCGTGCGCGCCCGCATTTTTTTTTGCATGCATCGCATTCAAGGTAGGACCGACCCTGTATATATATATACTTTTTGATTTTATTATAATATATTAAGACGTCAATAGAACATCTAAATATATATGCTAATAATATCGACATAAAATTTTAATTCGATCTTCATCTACGACAAGAAACTTGATATGAAAATATCTACTATTTATGGCATTCTGCAGGCGTACTTATTAACACAAAATTTATTACACCCAACCTATTACAAAATGATAGATTTATACTATACACGAATATTCAACTGAGAGAAATGCAGTTATGAATATACTGCATGAATCATGAAAACTGTTACAGTACTATAAAAATCTAAATGGGAAATAAAGAGGCAAACATTGATGGCACGTAAGTGCTCATTTCTGCAATAGACATTTTATATGCAAGCTATTAATGTCAATCAATGTGTTCAGTTTAGTTAAATCCGGTCAAAGGTCAAATTAGCTGTTAGAAGAAGTAACACGAAGGTTTATGGCGTTCCATCAGAAAAGTTCTTGATTTAAATTAAACTTTAGTTTTTCTAAAAAAAAAGTGTAAATATCTATTTGCAAAGATTATCTATCTTTTAGCTGAAATGTAAATTCATTTAACAAGAATGAAATGTTTACATAAATTACATGATGTACTATGATGCACTTATATTCATGGGCCAATTTTGCTGTAAAATAGACCAATGTTATGGCAAGGCTACTGTTTTTTTTATAGAATGCTACAAATACTGTTAAAATGCTATTATTTATTGTGCTATCGGGCGTTTTACACATAAAATTTATTTTTCGCATTGTGTTATAAATGGACAACATAAAGATGCACTTATGATAAGATACTTTTTTGACGTTTGTGCGGTTTTCAGGTTAGATTTCATATCTTAAACGCATGACAACACAGCAAACTCATAGCATCTTGAAAGTTTTTAGTACCATTTTATACGAAAAAAACTCAGAGTAATGTAGCCTTGCCATAACATTGATCTATTTTAGCGCAGAATTGGCTCATTAGTCTTCAGTCGGTTGCCCTTTTGATCAATTTTAATTTAAGATCGATTTCATCTAATATGCTGTTCGATTCATATACATTCGCATTTATCCATTAATTAGATTCTCTTGATTTGTAACCTATTAATGATCGGTCAATTAAAATGGTATGAATAAGGCAGAGTAACGTACATATATGGTAACGTCTCAATTGCAATTAGATTTAATATGATTAATGATCACGATGGTAAATTATTCGAGGTTCATATGTATAATTAAACAAATTGATATTGTATAACACTTAATATTATTAATGGCACTGTTGCTTTATTTGACATAGGATTATTAATATTTATTGGATAATTACTTAAACGCATCCATATATCAAACTCCAGTCCGCGGGAGACAGAATAATTTGAACACGTTAAACTTATGGTTTGTATTTGCATTCATATTAGATTTAGTGAACTTGTGTAGTCGATTTGGTCAATTTATATTAGTCGAATATATTTCATTATATAATTTATAATACATTGCTAATAATAAAATAGCAATCTGATGATGGAATTTAAACTTTTTTTTTTTAAAAAAGCAAAAATTATATAATTCTTAGGTTTTTATTTTTTCACGCACAATTTTTCAATAATAAATTTATCAAGAATTGTATCATTTTATAATTCTGATTATCTGCGCCAAATTTTGTTGGAACTTGCCATCAAACTTTAGTGCAAGAGGGCCTCTAAAATTCGACCTATTTTAAAATTTTATTATCATAGTTCAACAAAAAGTTTTAATTCTTGAAAACTTTGGGTAATTGTGGTAATTTTTTTTACTGTTGTCCAGAAATGTTATTGAAAAAATTATAAAAGTTCAGTTCATCAAAAGATAAAACCAAAGTAACCGAAAAATGATCATAAATTTCACCAAAGCTCTCAAAAGATTGCATTTAAAAGCAATTTTTTCAGGACAGTTAAAATTAATACTCATCCCGATTGGCTTGACGTCAAGGTCTGGGACACCCTGTATGCAAATTTATATATGCGGTTTATCTGTTAATTAAAATTCAATCATTAAAATTATTATAAGTTGAGTATGTTGTTATCGTTTCATTATCCTTCTGTTTGTCTGTCTTTCGACTGATTTGCTGACTGTCATATACTTCTATCTTATAGATTATGAAGTTGACAAGTTGATAGTTCTGAATCCAATAATAAAAGTATTTTCGAAACTCAAATTTGCTTGTTTTTCATAAAATTAACATTGCTCACATCTATGCTTGATGGCTATTCAAAGTACATTTGAAATTATGAATTAAGTCAATGCTTTTACTTACTTATTGGTAGTTGCAAAGTTGACCTAATTCTGATATTTGTCTAATTTTATTATATTGGTAATAAATATTCATTTATTATTTTCAGAGGGAAAAAGAAATAAATTAAAAATATCAATATTTGTCAGAAAATATTACCTTTTTATAATTATATAGATTAGAAAAATTATATCCTTTTTGTTACTAGGAATTTTCTATAACTCATCAATTGTCATGGTGGTCAGTTCCATTAAATAAAATCATCAATTTACAGATTGCTTAATTAGTTATCGTTTGACGATGTTACTTGAGATATATTGTTATTGATGCTTGGCTCTTATGTACTCGACATGGAAAGAATTTGTTCACATGACATTTTGTATCTCTGCCATCATATTTCACTCTAAATAGTGGCACAGAGTAATCTTTCGCTACTGCTAGCGTTAATTACGCGATATGAGAACTCATAATCTGGCTCATGTAGATATTCTGTAGTGGATTGATCAATTCATAAGAGATTTTTTTAGCTTGTTTATTAAAAACTTAATGAGTCGTATGAGCTATCAGGATGACTTCTCCAACTGACGTGGCCTATTGGGTTGGGTGGCAACCTTACGATGGTTTTATTTCTAATTGATGAATTATTGATGGCTTTTATTGATGCGGCAATGCCAGGTAGGGCCTGTATATCAAAACTTGCATACAAATTAATAGCATTGTATATAATTAGAATTTAAATTTTATATTCATGCAGGTGTTATAATATTGCCGTTTATATTAAATTGATGACTCATGGTACACATTTTTTAATATATATATATGTGTGTGTTGCATTTTTTAATATCCGTGAACACCGATTGAATAAATTATTTATCAGCCATTTGTCTATGACAGACGATCAGAAACGATTTGCAAATGGTCTTGATTTTAATGCAGGCATATTAAAAGGAATCCGTATCCCGGCTCAGTTTGCAATTACAGATGTCGTCTAAGATGGGACTTGCACATTGAGCATAAAATTCAAAACTAGTTTTATGTATCAATATGCATACTTAACGGTCACGTGTGACGATCATTTGCGTGTCGAAGGAATAGATTATTTTTTTGTTGTTTATCTCTACGGGGTATCTTTGCACATAATTATTTTTACTCGTATTAATGCAATGCAAGGCAGGAATAGTACTAATTGGAATATCGTTTATGCGTTAAAATTACGATTATTGAGGATTATTTATCAATCGATATGCGTTTGAATTCTTCTTCTAAATACTGTTCTTTTTTATTCTAATATTGCAAAAATCTAGTCGAGCTCAAGGCGGCTTCATGCACTGGAGGTTTGGTAAAATAGTGGTCCAAGTACTGTAATTTGTTCATATTTATTATGATGAGCAGATCAGTTGCAAATATACCATGTTATTAAACTACACATTTACATGTTTATTTTTTTAATATACTCAAGTCAATATTAGGTTGGCAACTAAGTTTTTTGTTAGAAATTCGAAGACATTTTCATGGAACTAAATAACTTTATTCTGTTATGTATTGTCTAGTTTGATCAATTACTTTTTATTATTTTTCAAGTTGCATCATTATCTTACTTTTATCAAACTTCTTATTTTTATTAGCAAAAAACTGAATCATGTACAGTTTGACACCATCTTCGTCATTGAATTGTCTTCCATTCAAGGAGCTTTATAAAGTTCAATAGATATGGCAAAATATGCTATTTGCCGATTAATATCCAAAATTTTGTCCTGACTTTTGTTAGAAAATCAGTCATTTTTTTCATGGAACTTAATAATTTCATTTTGTAATAGTTCATTGTGATCAATTAATTTTGTCATCTTTCAAGCAAGAATCTCAATTCCAATTTCATGAAACATATTGTTTTTATTTATCAGCAGAAAATGGTGATGTCAATAATAGAATAAATCACCGTTTTGTCAATTTGGGCCGCTTTTCTTCAACTTCATTTTTTAATACTTAGTTGTTCAATGTAGACATAAATCGTTCGATTGGCCGGTGAGAGTAAAAGTAGACAACTCCTTTTCAATCATCTTCAAATAGACGGTCAGAGCGTTTTTCATCTTTGAGTGAAACTAATTCAATTGGTTTAATTTTTTTTTATAAAAACTTCTATCTAAATTAAAATTGAATCGATTTGATTAGTTTTTGGTATAGATCAATCACAAGAACAAAATTTTGAACCACTGCTGTTTTTTTTAAGGATTTATCCCCATAAAAAGCTTAATTTTGTGAGCTTAAGATGCCTTTTTACCTTCGCACAAATAAAAACACGAAATATGACAAATTTTCGATTTGGATTACCATCTTTCAACAAACGTCAAACGAATACTAAACAATCGATCAAAAATTATTGACTTATAGCTATTTATTAGTTGCATTCTAGCAACTGATTTTACAACAATTATTACGTTCCGGTAGACAAAGTTCAAATTAAGATCTTCGGGATATGTTAGCAAATATTTAACATTTATTATTTTGATTCAAAACAACACGCTGATAAGCATGAAATCTCTCTTAATCCCTGCATAATTAGCATTTTATAGCTTTGCAATCAATACAATCGATCATAAATCAAAGTGCACCTGCAGCTTACAGACGGATAGGTGGGTAATCAGCTCATTTTACAACGTGGAACGTAGATCCTGAAAGGATACTTCTAGGAGTTAAGATGTCATTTTATAGAAGAGTAGTTTGATTAATACAAATACTTCTTTATAGCATTTTCTTATAGAGAAATAGTTACAATGTAAACAAAAGTGCCAGCTACATATTTTTCTCGGAAATATATATGTACTTTTTATTTTGCTCCAAATCAAATTTACATTGTTCTTGCATTTTTGTTAGTTGGGTTTTATCCGATAATTTGTTGAAATTTGAGACAATTTGTCTGATAAATATTCTTATTTTTGATACATGTTTAAAAAATCTGAATTTGTATAAATTATTTGGATGTATATTTTTCTATTTTGTTTTGATTAGTTGTTTTATTTTCTGCAAATGCACGATACTTCACAAAACTAACTTTGAAATATCTAAATAGTATCCAAAAATAAATAGCATTAAGCTTGTTTTCAATATATAGTTAATTTGTGGCCTTATGGTGGCGCATCAGTTATTTAAATTTGAATATTTGAAACTAATTGGATTTCTTATTTTATAAAAACTGCTAATTAAAATAA